>NW_024070206.1:34553113-34801826 GCF_014754425.2 Oryx dammah
TTTTTTTTTTTTTTTTTTTTTGTATAGTTCTCCTGTGTATTCTTGCCACCTCTTCTTAATATCTTCTGCTTCTGTTAGGTCCATACGATTTCTGCCCTTTATTGAGCCCATCTTTGCATGAAATGTTCCCTTGATATCTCTAATTTTCTTGAAGAGATCTCTAGTCTTTCCCCTTCTGTTGTTTTCCTCTATTTCTTTGCATTGGTTGCTGAGGAAGGCTTTCTTATCTCTCCTTGCTATTCTTTGGAACTCTGCATTCAGATGCTTATATCTTTCCTTATCTCCTTTGCTTTTCACTTCTCTTCTTTTCACAGCTATTTGTAAGGCCTCCGCAGACAGCCATTTTGCTTTTTTGCATTTCTTTTCCATGGGGATGATCTTGATTCCTGTCTCCTGCACAATGTCACGAACCTCATTCCATAGTTCATCAGGCACTCTATCTATCAAATCTAGTCCCTTAAATCTATTTCTCATTTCCACTGTATAGTCATAAGGAATTTGATTTAGGTCAAATTTGATTTAGCCCTGAATGGGCTAGTGGTTTTCCCCACTTTCTTCAATTTAAGTCTGAATTTGGCAATAAGGAGTTCATGACCTGAGCCACAGTCAGCTCCTGGTCTTGTTTTTGCTGACTGTATAGAGCTTCTCCATCTTTGGTTGCAAAGAATATAATCAATCTGATTTCGGTGTTGACCATCTGGTGATGTCCATGTGTAGAGTCTTCTCTTGTCTTGTTGGAAGAGGGTGTTTGCTATGACCAGTGTGTTCTCTTGGCAAAACTCTATTAGCCTTTGCCCTGCTTCATTCCATACGCCAAGGCCAAATTTGCCTGTTACTCCAGGTGTTTCTTGACTTCCTACTTTTGCATTCCAGTCCAGTATAATGAAAGGAGATTTTTTTGGGTATTAGTTCTAAAAGGTCTTGTATTTCTTCATAGAACCATTCAACTTCAGCTTCTTCAGCGTTACTGATTGGGGCATAGGCTTCGATTACTGTGATACTGAATGGTTTGCCTTGGAGACGAACAGAGATCATTCTGTTGTTTTTGAGATTGCATCCAAGTACTGCATTTCTGACTCTTTTGCTGACCATGATGGCTACTCCATTTCTTCTGAGGGATTCCTGCCCGCAGTAGTAGATGTAATGGTCATCTGAGTTAAATTCACCCATTCCAGTCCATTTTAATTCTCTGATTCCTAGAATGTCTACGTTCACCCTTGCCATCTCTGGTTTGACCACTTGCAATTTGCCTTGGACATGGACCTAACATTCCAGGTTTTAGAAAAGGCAGAGGAACCAGAGATCAAATTGCCAACATCTGCTGGACCATGGAAAAACCAAGAGAGTTCCAGAAAAACATCTATTTCTGCTTTCTTGACTATGCCAAAGCCTTGACTGTGTGGATCACAATAAACTGTGGAAAATTCTGAAAGAGATGGGAATACCATACCACCTGACCTGCCTCTTGAGAAATCTGTATGCATGTCAGGAAGCAACAATTAGAACTGGACATGGAACAACAGACTGGTTCCAAGTAGGAAAAGGAGTACATCAAGGCTGTATATTGTCACCCTGCTTATTTAACTTCTTTTTTTTAAAAATATTTTATTTATTATTTTTTATTTTATTTTATAAATTTATTTATTTATTTATTTTTAATTTTTACTTTTTACTATCATGAGAAACGCTGGACGGGAGGAAACACAAGCTGGAATCAAGATTGCCAGCAGAAATATCAATAACCTCAGTTATGCAGATGACACCACCCTTATGGCAGAAAGTGAAGAGGAACGAAAAAGTCTCTTGATGAAAGTAAAAAAGGAGAGCAAAAAAGTTGGCTTAAAGCTCAACATTCAGAAAACGAAGATCATGGCATCTGGTCCCATCACTTCATGGCAAATAGACGGGGAAACAGTAGAAACAGTGTCAGACTTTATTTTGGGGGGCTCCAAAATCACTGCAGATGGTGACTGTAGCCATGAAGTTAAAACACACTTACTGCTTGGAAGAAAAGTTATGACCAACCTAGTTAGCATATTCAAAAGCAGAGACATTACTTTGCCGTCTAAGGTCCGTCTAGTCAAGGCTATGGTTTTTCCTATGGTCATGTATGGATGTGAGAGTTGGACTGTGAAGAAGGCTGAGCACTGAAGAATTGATGCTTTTGAACAGTGGTGTTGGAGAAGACTCTTGAGAGTCCCTTGGACTGCAAAGAGATCCACCCAGTCCATTCTGAAGGAGATCAGCCCTGGGATTTCTTTGGAAGGAATGATGCTAAAGCTGAAACTCCATTACTTTGGCCACCTCATGTGAAGAGTTAACTCATTGGAAAAGACTCTGATGCTGGGAGGGATTGGGGGCAGGAGGAGAAGGGGACGACAGAGGATGAGATGGCTGGATGGCATCACTGACTCGACAGACGTGAGTCTGAGTGAACTCCTGGAGATGGTAATGGACAGGGAGGCCTGGCGTGCTGTGATTCATGGGGTCGCAAAGAGTCAGACACGACTGACTGAACTGTTCTGATAATGAGAAGAACTTGCATGATGAGGTATTGAACACTCCCTTCTGCTAGCAATAATAGTCTTAGGTTGAAATTGATGACCAAATGCATTAGACACATTAGGCTTTTCACCAGATAAGTTCATCTAATTTTTAAGAGAATTAAAAGGTAACAGCAGGGTTTGCAACAGCATAAGAAAGTTCTGGTGACTCAGACACAGCTTCCACCACCCTCCACTTTGTACACAGGATGGGAAGGTCACAATACACAAGTCTTACATGGTGCAGATCACTTCTATCCCAGGAAAAAGATATCCCTGGGATGTTTGACCTTTTATATTTTCTCAGAGGTATGTGAATTGTACTCATTTTCTAGCATAGATTAATATCATTGACATTATAAATATCACTATCAGTAACTAACCCAATGACATCTTTTTAAATAATCAACTGGACATGGAACAATAGACTGGTTCCAAATAGGAAAAGGAGTATGTCAAGTCTATATATTGTCATGCTGCTTTTTTAACTTATATGCAGAGTACATCATGAGATACGCTGGGCTGGAAGAAGCACAAGATGGAATCAAGATTGCCAGCAGAAATATCAATAACCTCAGATATGCAGATGACACCACCCTTACGGCACCCTCTTCACTAGAGGAACTAAAAAGCCTCTTGATGAAAGTGAAAGAGGAGAGTGAAAAAGTTGGCTTAAAGCTCAACATTCAGAAAATGAAGATCATGGCATCTGCTCCCATCACTTCAGGGGAAATAGATGGGGAAACAGTGTCAGACTTTATTTTTTTGGGCTCCAAAATCACTGCAGATGGTGACTGCAGCCATGAAATTAATAGACACTTACTCCTTGGAAGGCAAAGTTATGACCAAACTAGACAACATATTAAAAAGCAGAGACATTACTTTGCTGACTAAGGTCCGTCTGGTCAATGCTATGGTTTTTCCTGTGGTCATGTATGGATGTGAGAGTTGGACTATAAAGAAAGCTGAGCACCAAAGAATTGATGCTTTTGAACTGTGGTGTTGGAGAAGACTCTTGAGAGTCCCTTGGACTGCAAGGAGATCCAATCAGTCCATTCTAAAGGAGATACTGATGCTGAGGCTGAAACTTCAATACTTTGGCCACCTCCTGCAACGAGTTGACTCATTGGAAAAGACACTGGTGCTGGGAGGGATTGGGGACAGGAGAAGAAAGGGACGAGAGAGGATGAGATGGCTGGATGGCATCACTGACTCAATGGACATGGGTTTGGGTGAACTCCAGGAGTTGGTGATGGATAGAGAGGCCTGGCGTGCTGCAATTCATGGAGTTACAAAGAGTCGGACATGACTGAGTGACTGATCTGAACTGAACTGAACTGAAATAATCAAAAATGAACTACATTGTTCTTTTTTGGTAGAGAGCATTTATTTAGACCTAATATATGCTTCTAAATCCATTGAAGTAGTGTTTCAATAATTTGATCAAGAACTTTTCCAAAGCTAAATTAGAACCATAGATCACCGGTTAACACTTTCCTTACAGATATCTCACTCTATATTGCCTATTACTATTATTCTGTCTGGGCTCATTCACATTTCATTATGCCACTCTGAAGAGTGTGCAGTTAGTCCCATATATGGATTAAAGGAATATCTACATCAAGGGCTAAATGGTGGTGATGGAGATGAGAATGGAAGGTGGAGTGATATCTTTTTTTTTCTATCTTATTATGATTTCACAGATCTTCATATCAAGGTCCTTTTAAGTAATATTCTACATGCAATGTAATGACAATTTATGACATTTTGTGATTCTAGAAATTAAGATGCAATACTCCCTATTGTTTGGAATACACAAATCATTTCAAGATGTCAACAACTCTATTTTCTAAAATATCACACACTTATAGATCATCTATTAATACTATGCATAAGGCACTGTCTTCTATTTATATTTGGTTGGATGAATCGAAAATTATTAACAAGGCTAAATATAACTTCTTTCAGTCCTACACATAGTAGCAAAGTGTCCCATGGAATTTAATTGACCCACAGTATGTATTGTTCATTATGTAAATAGTATTATTCAATGTAATGTATAACTTCACTGTTTTTGATAGACTGTAAGTTCATTTGGATAATAAAGTCTTTTGCAATTAATATAAATATAACCAATATTTATTTCTTACTATACCACTGATGTTTCTATGCCAGCTGTAAAATAAAAACTGTACACTCTAGGCATGTTCAATACAAAAATTAATATGATAATTCAAACTGTTTACATAAAATAGCAAATGTTTGTACTCTGTCTTAAAAGAGAGACAGGCCAAATAGCTACACAGTTGTTTCTGTATTCAAGACTGAAATAGAGAATTGAAAACTACCTAAATTATTCAATGGTGAAATTTTACTGTTATTAATTAGCTTTGTGAAATTCTTTAATTGTACATTAGGCATAAATAATATGATTTCATCTCATTTTTAAACTGCATTTAAATGTATCAATCCTATATGATTGCTTCTCAATATATTATATAGTTAAAACTTAAAAGTAACCATTTTATATTAACAATGATATTTTATATGAATTTTCATATTAAAGTGTGTAATTTGAGGATATTAGTAAAGCTAACACAAAAAAGAACAAACAAAGTTGACTTTGTATCTTAAAAATCACTTGGAATTCAAATCATACTTTTGTAGAATAGAGTTATGGAAATATTAGAAATAAAAAATTCATCATTAAGTTATATTACACAGAGGAATGAATTACCTTCAAAGTATTTTAAAGTTAAAATAATTTAAAATATAAATTAGAAGGAAATTATAGAGAATTTCTCTTTCCCTAGTAGGAATTCTAACTTTATTCTTTTTTATATTCATTATAAATGACAATCCTTTTATCTTTTAACTTTATTAGAACTCCTCATCAAATTTCAGTCACTTGTGACAACTTTATGTTATGTGAGCGTATAAATGACATTTTCTTTTCTATTGCAAGAAACTGGCAAGTAACTCTCAAAATCAAGTAACAATTATTTTTGTTAATATTCACTGAGCTGACATTTATCAAGCACCAGCCCCCTCCAACAACGTGTCAAAAACTATATAGAATAAAAGCAATGGGAAAAAAGAGGTTTGAGCTAAATTAATTCATAGTCTCATCATATTTATAATGTATCAATTAACTGGATATTGCTGAAGACACAAAGCAGGTACAATATAAGACATGGGATATACCCTCACAACACTTATCATATCACATGGGACAGGGCATATATAAAAAATGATAAAGAATAATTTAAAAATATTGTAATTAATATTAAAATATATTAATTTAACAAACTTATCCATGTTATTGGTCCGAGATACTTCATCTTACAACTTGAAATTAATGATAAAAAATAGTTTTGTAAGGATGTAAAACAAAGAGAGGCTAAGGCCAGTTGACATCCAAGTATTTTAGTCTTGTTTCTAATGTCTAAAGTTCTTTCAATCACTTCAGCTCTTCTGGACTGATGTTGGATTTCTTCACACCCTCATCATCTAGTTCTCTCATGGTAATTCAGGAGTGAGGACATGAAAAGCCTCAGTTCCCATTTCCCTGCCTCCAACTTTGGCTAAAGCATTTTGCTTCTGTTTCCAAGCTGCATCAAAACAAGTCTTTCCAACTTTTATTATCTGTGGATGTTTCCATCTGTGAAAAAATAATGAAGTGGGGAAACTGATGGTGGAAAAGGAGGTATAACAGCATGTAGTTCAACATTGTAGTTTTTGACATTGTGGCTGCTTTCAGAACCTACTGCTATTGCCACTCATCTATAAAAACAGTGTGTATCAGTCTCTACTTGTTTCAGCCTGGTGGGTTTTCTCCAGTTAATGGAACAAAACAAAGGTCTCTAGTTAGTGATCTCATGAGTTCAGTTTAGTCATACTATCTAAAGGGAATAAATTCCATAACATTAGATATAAGGAGAATTACCTAAATAATTTTTGATATTGTGATGAATATTAGTGATTTCTGACTTTTATCAATATTTTTGAAAGAATTCAGGAGAAACTTCTGAGATGGCTATACGGATGCTGTTTGAAACAAGAAGTATCTTTAGTCCATCCTTATAAATACCATGCACTCATCTCACACACTAGCAAAGTAATGCTCAAAATTCTCCAAACCAGGCTTCAACAGTACCTGAACTGAGAACTTACAGATGTTCAAGCTGGATTTAGAAAAGGCAGAGAAACGAAAAATCAAATTGTCAACATTTGTTGGGTCACATAAAAAGCAAGAGAGTTCCAGAAAAACATCTACTTCTGCTTTATTGACTACATCAAAGCCTTTAACTGTGTGGATCACAACAAACAGTGGAAAATTCGTTAAGAGATGGGAATACCAGACCACCTTACCTGCCTCCTGAGAAATCTGTATGCAGGTCAAGAAGCAACAGTTAGAACCTGAATGGAAGAATGAACCGGTTCCAAATTGGGAAAGGAGTATGTCAAGGCTATAAATTGTCACCCTGCTTATTTAACTTATATGCAAAGTACATCATGTGAAATGTTGGGCTGGATGAAGCACAAGCTGGAATCAAGATTGGTGGGAGAATTATCAATAACCTCAGATATGCAGATGACACCACCCTTATAGCAGAGGGTGAAAAGGAACTAAAGAGCCTTTTGATGAAAGTGAAAGAGGAGAGTGAAAAAGCTGGCTTAAAACTCAACATCAGAAAATGAAGATCAAGCCATCTGGTCCAAACACTTCATGACAAATAGATGAGAAGACAATGGAAACAGTGACAGACCTTATTTTCTTGGGCTCCAAAATCACTGTAGATGGTGACTGCAGCTATGAAATTTAAAGACACTTGCTCCTTGGAAGAAAAGCTATGACCAACCTAGATACCATATTAAAAAGCAGAGATATTACTTTGCCAACAAAGGCCCATCTAGTCAGAGCTATGGTTTTTCCAGTAGTCAAGTTTGGATGTGAGAGTTAAACCATAAGGAAAGCTGAGCACTAAAGAATTGATGGTTTTGAACTATGGCATTGGAGAAGACTCTTGAGAGTCCCTTGGGCTGCAAGATCAAACCAATCAATCTTAAAGATAATCAGTCCTGAATATTCATTGGAAGGGCTGATGCTGAAGCTGAAACTCCAATACTTTGGCCACCTGATGGGAAGAACTGACTCATTGGAAAAGACCCTGATGCTGGGAAAGATTGAAAACAGAGAAGGGGATGACGGAGGATGAGATGGGTGGATGGCATCACCGACTCGATGGACATGAGTTTGAGCAAGCTCCAGGAGTTGGTGATGGACAGGGAGGCCTGGCATTCTACAGTCCATGGGGTCACAAAGAACTGGACATGATGAACGACTGAACTGATAAATTCCATGAGTGGATTTTTTCCTCTGGTAGCAGTAGCAAGTGTAGCTAAAATTCTTTGAAAAAAATCTGTGGGTGATGTGTGTGTGTGCATGGTCTAAATAGTTTATTTTAGATTTTCATAAATATTAAAGTAAATTTCTTCTTGTATACATACAGTGATACTTTTTTCCATAAGGTTAAAACATTTCTTAATTGACATTAGGATTTTATATTTGTACATATTTATATATTATATATATGATTATATATTAGATATTTATTATATTGATAAATATTAAATATATCTTTATATATGTAAGTTCTTGAGGACTTTAGGAAAAAAGAAATATTTGAAATTATGATTTAGATGTGTTTGTGTGCAAAATAATTCTGTTTCATGTAAGGATCAGGAAAAAAATAAATTATGAAAAATTATTTGTACCAGGTACTATGGTAAGCACAGCATTGCTACTTCTGTTTTGTATTAATAGTAAAGTGTCCTTTTTTCCTCTGCTTTTCCAGTAGCAGAAAATTGTGTTTTTGTAATCCCACTTATTTGAATGGTCCTATATTCTGAGAATCCAGCATGAATTGCCCTTGAAATGAAGGTAAACACAGGAAGTACTGTGAGAACCTGCTGCTTGTCTTGGCTTTCTCAGTGTGATGCATAACATAGTCTCCTGAATTCCCATATTTTCTTCTCTTAGTCTGGAATAGCTACTGATCAATTGGGATCAGTATTTTTCAGACTTCTGAAGGAAGCAGTTGGTAAATGTGCATGTTCTGCATGCAAAATAAAATGTTTAAGTATACAGGCACCAGATCAGTTAGACTGACTTTAAATTCTTATGTCTGAAATTTATTGGAGGTTTATTTTGTCCATATTTTACTAAACAAAGATTACCTGCTGTCATTGGTGATCTCTGTTTTGTTTTTGCTGTGATTATGATTTTTGTTTAGCTGAGATAAGAAATAGTTGGTATCATTAAACAGAAGGATTTACATTTTTGCATACTATGTGCCAGGCATTATTACAATCATGTCTGTGTATTAATTAATCTGATTTTGCTATAGTACTGCCTTAACCAGTAGCCAATGCAATAACATAGATGATGTACACTATGAATTCCATGAGGGAAGTCCACAAAAAGCCCCTCTTCCTACAGAGAACTAAAAGGGTTTGTGAATTTTTAGCTACAGCTTGGGCCTTTTAGAAGCTGTACTAAGCCACTCTCCTTTCAAATTCATTAAATAAATATATGTATCACCTTTCAGTGATCTACTTTTGCTGAGTCACATTCCCGTAAATGACATTTGGAGCAGAAAGAGATCAAGTGATTGAAATGAAGTCTCCCTCAGAAGAAGTCTGAAAGGTATATGATATTAGATAGCTCTTTAATTTGCAACAGAAATCTATTTTCATAGTTTCCATTCATCAAAATTATTTTGCAAATGCATTGCACACATCTGGTTTAACTATTATACCTCCCTTTCTGAGAAGATAGGTAGTGTGGTTATTAATAATTTCAGAAACGAGACTATTTGTGATGGATGCATGGATATCTGTTTCTGGATTGAATTGTTTGGCAATGTTGAGTCAGTGTTCTCTATGACTTTGAATTTCTTAGAGATTATCTGGTTGCACTGCTAGTATTTGCTCTCTCAGTCACTATATCTAATACACACTTTTTGCACTATTAGATAGCAAGAGCTGATAGGTGAGCTAGGTCTCCCTCACAATGAATCTATTTGACTTAGCTCTTTGACTGTTTTTACGTGTTTCATATTTTAGTGTTCCCTCTATCTCAGTTATGAAGCATATAAGAAATTTCTAGCACATACAGTAAAGAGTATCAGCAAATAAGAGCCATGGTTATTTCTCAGTTTGATCATTGAGACAAAAATAAAGATTGATTTAAAACTATACCTGCTGCCAGGAAAATAAAAAGCTTGGCTCAATATAGCAGAATTCTTACAGAGCCTTATGAAATGTCTCCTAGTGTGACATCCTACAGTTTATCCCATACTAGACAGGAGCTTTTTACACAACTGAACATAACTCTGAGAGAGTTTAAAAACCAGGAAGGTAGCAAAGAGAATAAAATGTTCACTATTATTTCTACTAAGCCATTATTTTTATTAGATACAAAACTCTAAGATTATTGGCAGAATGAAGGTTTGTTAATGTTGCCACAAAATTCAGTTTCTAAAGAACTTATATATATGAAAATGTAGGTCCTTTACCCAGCATTTAACATGTTTAGATCTCAGAAATTCTTATTTTCTAAACAAGGAAAATTGGTAAGGTTTCAGAGTTTTGTAAACTTTTAGAAGAATATAAGTTTAGCCTTTAAGTAAATATGAGTATTTTTCCTCTCAAACATTGGAATGATCTACAGAATAGTAGAATCAGTGAATTTACAAACAAAAATGGAAAAGCTAACGATGGGAACTATATGTATCTAAAAATCTGTTTGACATTGTGAGGGGAAAAAATATGTACCCATGGTGCTGAAAAAGTAATGAATGTGATCTGAGTTGAATAATCAGACAAAACAATAGTAAGACATAAGCTCACATCTGCAAGAATGGCTATCATCAAAATGTCTACAAATAATAAATTTGGAAAGGATGTGGAGAAAGGAGAACTCTTGTACATTGTTGGTAGGAATGCAAATTGGTGCTGCCACTATGGAAAACAGTATGGAAGTTCCTCAAAAAACTAAAAGCAGAACTACTACACGCTTCAACAATTCCACTCCCGGGAATATATCCAATGAAATAAAAACATTCATCTGAAAAGATAAATGCACTCCAGTGTTCATAGCAGCACTATCTACAATAGTCAAGATATGAAAGCAATCCAAGTGCCCATCAACAGAGGAACGGAATGGATAAAGAATGTGCGGGATATATCTATATCTGTAGTGGAACATTACTCAGCCATAAAGAGAATGAAATTTTGTCACTTGCTGCAATGTGAATGGGCCTAAAGAATACTCTGCTTAGTGAAATAAGTCAGAGAAAGATAAATGCTGTATGATACCACTTCTATGTTGAATCTAAAAAATAATACAAATGAATATATATGCAAACCACAAAAAGTATCATAAATACAGAAAAAAAAAAAAACAAAACTAGTGATTACCAAAGGGGAGAAAGGGAAATTAGAGGCATGAGATTAAGATATACAAACTACTATGTATAAAACAGATAAGCAACAAGGATATATTGTACAGTACAGGAAATTAAAAACATTATTGTGCAATGATTTTTAATGGAATATAGTCTATAAGGAAACCTGAATCATAATGCTGCACACTTGAAACTAATATAACACTGTAAATCAACTATTGTTGTCATGGTTGTTTAATTGCTAAGTCATGTCAAATTCTGTGACCCCATCCATGGACTGCAGCCCATCAGACTCCTCTGTCCATAGGATTTTCTAGGCAAGAATACTGGAGTGGGTTGCCACTACCTTCCCCAGAGATCTTCCCCACTCAGGGATCCAACTGCACCTCCTGCATTAGCAGGTAGATTCTTCAATAAGAAATAATTAACAACTTATTTTAAAATTATGAGTAATCATGATTAATTAGATAACTAGAATCCTTTTTATATCTTTATAGTTTAATGACAAACAGATTATAGTTCTTAAACTCTACTGTGTAGTTTTTGTACAAACATCTATAAATACAAGCAATAGTTACAACTAGTGACCCTCATTTCATTTAAAAAATGTACAGAAAGATTTTTTAAAGGAAAAATGTATTTTTAAAAAATCCATCTAACTTTATTTTCTTTTTTTAAAAACCAATACATTTTCTGCAGGAATGAAGTACATTTTCTTTTTAAAATGAGTGAAAATGTTCTTCCTGTGGAAATAATATCATTAGCCAAGGAACATTTCAAAGTAACAAATCACTGACACAAACATTTCCCAAAGAAATAAACAGGAAATGTAGTTTGAATTTCACCAAGATTTATAAAAACTGGAGTTAGAAACAGAACTCAGTATTGATTTCCTAATGATCTTGTTTTTTTTTTTTTAATAAAAAAATATTACTTTCTTGAGGTCATCTAAGTCTCAGTAATTCTTTTTGTTGTTTTTTGTTTACATCTTATGCCTTTTCCCCTAAATAGCTGTATATGCAAAAAAAAAATGTATTAAAGTTTAATATTTTTATTCTATAGTAGGAGATATTCAAGGATAAAATAGTTTAGACTTCTCTCCTTTCCTCCCACTTACATATAACTGTAAGTACTGAAAAGAACACTAGAGAAAGCTAAAAAAGAACACTAAAAGGTAGTGAGAAAGTAAATGGATTTTGTTAGGGAGATACCTTAAAGTTGAGAAACAACACAGCTGGAAGAGATTAGCCTAGAGTTAGCATTTCTCAATCTCCAATCCGGAAACAGAAGACCGCCCAGGTTCTGCAGACAATTCATAGGTGTCCCTTTCTTTTGGGTCAGTCACTGGAGTTTTGCCAGTTTCCTTTAGTGGAATCGCCGCTTCCTTGGTATCAGGATCTTTGTGCTCTTCCATTGGCGTCTGCATGTTTGAGGGTGTAGGCACCTCCTCCAGTCTTCGCAGACGGGCTTCAGCAGGCAAACCCCGTCACCAGTCAGCCCCCCAGAGATCCTGCTGGTGTGCATGGCTGATGGAGACCTTGGGCAGGTAGGCCTGGTGCCTGGGTCAGCAGGTGGGCTGGTCTGGGTTTTGGTTCCTGGGGCCTGTCCGGGTGCTACAGTCCAGACGTGTAGGCCTGGAGTTTGTGTTCAAGCAGGCAGGCTTGGTACTGGAGTTGCTTCTGATGGGCTTGGGCCCTTGACTCTGGATCCAAAGGGGTTAACCAGGCGCCTGGGAATACTGGTTTATGCCTGGCCTCTGAGTCCACGGTGCGGCCCAGGAGCCGCAGGAACCTGAGGTGCGGTAGTGGCTCCAGGCCTCGGCTGGCTGGGAAAGCCGGACGCTCAGAAGCCTCATGGGACTTCGCTGGGAAGCCACCTGTGTCCTCCCACAGGAGTATCCGCCACTCCATGAGCCAGCGGGCCTACGTTCATCGGCTCTCTGAGAGCCTGGACAAAAGGAAGCCAACTGGCGCCCCGAGACTCACCTAGGCCGGCAGGAGCTCGCTGATGCCCAGGTGAGCTGAGCCTCAGTTCACGGAGAACCTCCTCGCGAGAACCTGGTGCTGGGGAAGCCGTCGGAAGCCGCTGGTGTCCGGAGCTGCAGGCCTCGGTTTGCTGCAGCCACAGAACTCGGTGACTTAGGAGCAGCTCGAGGCCGGGGAGCCCTCCTGAGGCCACTGGAGCCAGTGGACACCGAGGTGAGTTGGCCTGGATTGGTGGGAGCCCACCAGGGTCCAGTGTCAGGGACACTGTCCTGGGGCCTTGCTGCCTTAAGACACGGGGGAGAGCCTGGAGTGGCAGCAGTTTGCCAGAGCCTGTGTGCTGGATGTCGCTGGGGGTTCCAGGGGGTCACCCGGGGCCTCTGGGGTCGGCAGGCACCCACGTGCACTCAGGGCCCAGGTTCTTGGGAACCTGCTGCCAGAGCCTGGAGTTGGGGAAGCCACTTGGGGCCTTGAGCCGGAAAGGTGCTGAGGGAGCCGGGAGCAGGGGAATGAGGATGCTTCTGGGGCAACTGGAGGGACAGCTACGGTGCATTGGGCCTGGGTTCCTGCAGGGCCACAGACGTTGGCCTTGGTCAGGGTCTACAGCGATAGAGTGCCCACTTCGCCCTCATCTTGCACAGTGGGGGCCAGAGCTACAGGCAGGGGCGAGGGACTGTGCCCCCTCCTTTCCAACTTTTTCGGTATTTCTGCTCTTCACCCAAATGGCTGAGTCCCTTCCCTGGAATCCTTGGCTCCTGTGAAGGTTTCATGAGCTGGTAACTGCTCAAATGGATGCTGGGGCGGGAGAAGGGACTTTTGGATAAGGGCTCAGAGGAAGGGAGTTCCTGTGCAGGCTTTTTTGCTCCATTTATTTGCTAGTCTTTTATTATTTGGAGACAAATCATCAATTTTATATAAGTTATGTTTTACTTGTGTGTATAGGAATGAATTTGTTAATCTTTGCTGTGTGTTTGCTCATTTCTTTTACATTTGCTAATTTTGTGTTTCTTCATCAACCCGATGAAAACTTTTAAGAATTTTATTGGGTTATTTGAAACAGCTTTCGGTTTGATTGTTTCTAAGTCTTTTTAGTTAATATGAGCTTTTACCTTTATTTTATTGTGTCTGCTTTTTTTGGATATATTTTGTTGTTCTTTCCCCAAAACTTTTATTTATTTTTTTAAATTAATTTATTTTAATTGGAGGCTAATTACTTTACAATATTGTATTGGTTTTGCCATACATTGACATGAATCCGCCACCGGTGTACATGTGTTCCCCATCCTGAACCTGCCTCTCACCTTCCTCCCCATCCCATCCCTCTGGGTGATTACTGCTCTGCAAGCTAGCCCTGTGCAACCCTCTAAAATACCCAGTCATCTTCTCAATCTAAGTGGGAATTTCTCTCAGTGACTAGGATCAGATTCATTAGCATAACTTTCTCTAAACCAATTTTCTACATGTCCAAATCCCATGATGCCTTATTTTGGACATGAAAATATGGGTATTTTCTTTGACTGGGACTAATAAAAGTTTTACAGTTAAAGTATTTGTTTCTTCTTTTCACTGGGATCTCTTGAACTTTTTTAAAAAATTAAGGATGAGTATTTGATATTATCAATTAAATTTTGTAAAACTACTGATATGGTTTTTTATTGATTGACATAATTATAATCAGTTATGTGTAGAAAATCAGATGGTTTCTTAGAAAATATGTCGGGGGGATGTATTCTACTTTGAGTCAGATTGCTAATACTTATTTGAAGTTATTCCTTTTCATTTGTGAGAGATGTTTCTCTTGTAACTCAAACTTATCTTATTTTGCTTTAATTGGGCATTATCATTAATGAAAATAAACGTGTTTACACAGTCTGTTAATGTCTATGGTAGTACATTTTCACCCTCCCCCTTTTAAATAAGAAAGAGAAACTTTTCTAGATCAATACATTTATAGATGTTTACCAAAGTGAATATTCTAGTTTATACTTGCATTTCTTTGCAAATCTTATTAAAATACATTTAGTGTTTATTCCATAATTACATTTAAGCCATGTAAGGATATTTGCTTAGTATTGTCAGATCAATTACTTTATTTAGAGTTTCTAAGTCTTATCTCTTCAGTGATCATTCTGTTTGCTCATACTTACTAAGAGAAGTCTGTGTTTATTTAGATTTGATTGTTGACATGAGGGCTTTTCATGGAATGAGTTATTCTTATTTAAAGTATTCTGGCTCAGGAAAAAAAATGAGGGAAAAATCTGCATGTTGTTACTGATAATACTTTTTTCATGGTTTAGAGGGGGAGCTGTATGCAGCCTGAGTAAAACTAAAGCAAGTATTTTGCCTATTATTGTCTTTTTCATGTATATTGTGGTTACATGTTAATTAATCAGTGCCCTATTTCTTAACAGGGATGCATATTATTGTTAAATATTACAACAGTCTCACTCTCTGTATTATGCTATCCATTGCAAGTACAACTAGGAATGAACATCATGAATTGCTGCTTTTACTTTTTATATATCTAACTGGGAAGACCCAGGGGAACTGAGAGTTGGTCTCATCCTATGAAATTAAAGCTATTTTTTGCCAACATCCTTTGTGTCTCTGAATCATACATCATCAGTGTATACTTCTGAAGCTTGAATATTTATTCCTTAATTCATTCATTCCATACATATTTATTTAGTTCCTTCTATAATCCAGGACTTCCCTGGTGGCTCAGACAGTTAAGCATCTGTCTACAATGTGGGAGACCAGGGTTCAATCCCTGGGTTGGGAAGGTCCCTGGAGAAGAAAATGGCAATCCACTCCAGTACTATTGCCTGGAAAATCCCATGGACAGAGGAGCTTGTAGGCTACAGTCCATGGGGTCGCAAAGAGTCGGACACGACTGAGCGATCTTCTTCTTCTATAATCCAGGCAGGTGGTTGCAGAGTTGGCCACGACTGAAATGACTTAGCACACACGCATGCACGTAGTCCAGGCACTATTTTGGGAAATGAATATATAATAAAGTGCAGAAGAGACATATAGAAGAAGTTCTGATGTACAAACAAGGATTAAATACATATAATCAAACCAACAAACATGGACAATGAAACCCTGAGAAGGTGTAGGAATTATAAAAGAATAAGGTATTAAATAACAGACAGTTGGGAGTCATCAAGCAGCTTCTTTCATTATGGATTAAATTTCTATTTCTAGAAATAAGGTTGATAAGAATGTTCCCCTGAAACTGACATAACATTTTAAATCAACTATAGTTTGATAAAAATTTTTAAAAATAGATGTTCTGCTCTTTCCTCTCCAAATGACTTTATAAAAAAAAACGACTCATGCAGAAGAGTTATGGATAAGATATAAATTAACTTTAATGTTAAAGATCATATAAGGCAGGAAGATAGAAAGCTGAGTGAAAAGAGAAATCAAATTGTTAGTGTCCCTAATCACGCTAATCAAGATATAGTGGAGAAGGGAATTGAAATTGTTTTGATAGCCTCTGAATCTTCTAGAAAACTGGATTGTTAACTTGTCAATTCAGGCAAAAAACTTATATTCCTGAATGTGGGCTTATGACAATTTCAGCACTACTCAGTGTACACTCTGTTATCTAAGGCTGTCTTGGAAACGTGGCCATTAGGCCTCTCAGACTACTTGGTAATGGTCTTTTTTTTCTTCTTCTTTTTAAATTAATTAATTAATTTTATTTGGAGGATAATTAATTTAGAATATTCTGATGGTTTTGCTATACATCGACATGAATCAGCCACAGGTGCACGTGTGCCTCCCATCTTGAACCCCCCTGCCACCTCTCTCCCCACCTCATTCTTTTGGGTTGTCGCAGAGCACTGGCTTTGAGTGCCCTGCTTCGTCCATCAAACTTGCACTGGTCATCTATTTCACATATGGTAATAAACATGTTTCAATGCTACTCTCTCAAATCATCCCACCCTTGCCTTCTCCCAATAGTCCAAAAGTCTGTTCTTTATATCTGTGTCTCTTTTGCTGCCTTGCATATAGGATTGTCATTACTATCTTTCTAAATTCCATATATATGTATTAATATGCTATATTGGTGTTTCTCTTTCTGACTTACTTCACTTTGTATAATAGGCTCCAGTTTCATCCACCTTATTAGAACTGACTCAAATGTGTTCTTTTTTATAGCTGAATGATATTCCATTGTGTATATGTATCATAGCTTCCTTATCCATTTATCTGCTGATGGACATCTAGGTTGCTTCCATGTCCTAGCTATTGCAAACAGTACTGCAATGAACATTGGGGTTCATGTGTCTCTTTCAATGCTGGTGTCCTCAGTGTGTATGCCCAGAAGTAGGATTGCTGGGTCATATGGCAGTTCTATTTCCAGTTTTTAAAGGAATCTCCACACTGTTCTCCATAGTGGCTGTATCAGCATTCCCACCAACAGTGTAAGAGGGTTCCCTTTTCTCCATACCCTCTCCAGAATTTATTTTTTATAGACTTTTTGATGGTGGCCATTCTGACAGCCTGAAATGATAACTCACTGTGGTTTTGACTTGGATCTTTCTAATAATGAATGATGTTGTACATCTATGTGCATCTATTTTTTGATTGGGTTGTTTGTTTTTCTGATATTGAGCTGCCTGAGCTGCTTGTATATTTTAGAGATTAATTCTTTGCCAGTTGTTTCATTTGCTGTTATTTTCTCCCATTCTGAAGGCTGCCTTTTCACCTTGCTTATAGTTTCCTTCCTGATGCAGAAGCTTTTAAGTTTGATTAGGTCCCATTGGTTTATTTTTGTTTTCTTAATGGCCATTAAGTGTGGCCAAACATTGAGGGGGTGGGTTGTCCAGGCTCAAATAACTCACCAGTCCTCTACAAATACATTCCTAAACATAACTCCTCTTTTTGTTTTATCCATAATTTTGCTGGCTAAATTCAAAGCACTTTGTCATAACCAGGTTGCTCCTGTCTATAACATAATATGATATAATGAATGATATATATTAACATAATATGTGTGTGAAAGTCACTCAGTCATGTCTGACTCTTTGCAAAACCATGACCTATACAGTCCATGAAATTTTCCAGGCCAGAATACTGGAGTGGGTAGTCTTTCCTTTCTCCAGGGGATCTTCTCAACCCAGGTATCGAACCAGTTCTCCTGCATTGCAGGTGGATTCTTTACCAATTGACTCACAAGGAAAGCCCGAGAATACTGGTGTGGGTAGCCTATCCCTTCTCCAGTAGATCTTCCTGAGCCAGGAATCAAACTGGGGTCTCCTGCATTGCTGGCAGATTCTTTACCAACTGAGCTTTCAGGGAAGCCTGATCGATGTAATATAATATGAAATAATAACAAATAAAGCTTTAAATCCTTAGATTATTAGGACTCACACTAATAATCCCATTTCTTCCAAGTCTCCTAAAGATCAACTTTCCCTGGGCTGTTCGTTTTCTTTGAACTGATCATTTATCACCAGCGGAATAGAAAGTGGGTTAGGACAAAGAAAAGAACTTAGAAAAGTGCTATTCAAATGTTTCTGTACTAGACCCTTAGACTGGCATTCAATGGCAAATTAAGACTTCTTGGTATTGAGCCCAAAACACAAGGCAATTGATTTTTTAAAGGCTAAATTAACACAGTTGTGTTGTACTTAGTTACTTAGTCATGTCCGATTCTTAGAGCCGGTCAGGCTCCTCCATTCATGGGGATTCTCCAGGCCAGAATACTGGAATGGGTAGCCATGCCCTCTTCCAGGGGATTTTCCCAACCCAGGGATTGAGCCCAGGTCTCTTGCATTGCAGGAGGATTGTTTGCCTTCTGAGTCACCAGGGAAGACCAAATATACTGAAGTGGGTAGCCTTATCCCTTCTCCAGGGGATCTTCCCAACCCAGGAATCAAACTGGGGTCTCCTACATTGCAGGTGGATTCGTTACTGGCTGAGCTACGAGGGAAACACCAAAAGTCTTTGTCTAGTCTCATTCTCTGTACATATGTTTCTTTCAATCTGTTGGTAGCAGAGTTAGTGACTTAAAGTCAATTATTGTTAATTTTCTCAACGTTAAAACTGTCTTCATATATCTCCCTATATGTATGCTTTGTATACCCCATCCTTTTCCCCAGTTTACTTATTCAGTGTATTCCCTCTCCATTCTTCCCTTTACAGTTATTATCTATTATACATCTTTAAGTATTCCTTCTACTTGAATCATTCTAAGATAATAACTAAAGTTTTTATTCTTCTTGAAAACTCACTTGGTCAAATAAAATTTCAAATGATTTAAAAGTTGTAGTCATTTTTTTTCTTTTGATAGGCTAGGTAAGTCTGTAATGCAGATAATTCATTTGAGAGTTACCCCCAGACATACTAAGCATAATCAGAGACTGTTTGGCAAGGGACCAAACAGATTATGTCTTGATGACTCTACCCCGTGAAATGTGTGTGTTGAGTTGGACAGCCTGATGTGAGTTGGGGATGAGGAGTGACTGAACTGAACTGAACTGAATCTAAGTCACATCTTCAGCCAAGCTAAGTTGTTTGCTATATCAGAGTAATTTATCTACTTGCTCTGTTTTTAAAATCCTATCCATCCCTCAAGGCATACTTAAAATTATACCACTTATGTTACAATATTTTATAGTTTGTAAAATTATGGTTTGTAAACAGTGTCTTCAGTTCAGTTCAGACAACTAGACAGACCTTTGTTGGCACAGTAATGTCTCTTATGAAGATCTTATTTGGGACAGACGTTCAATATATAGGATAATAGGAAGAACTCAGAGTATGGATTCACAAAGCAAGACTGACCTTCAGATACGACGTTTAAGAGAGTACAATCTCGAGAAAGTAATTTAGATCCCTTATATATACCTCTTTGTTCAGCTGTATATTCAGCAATATAGTAACTCATTCTACTAGGTAAAGTAGGGAATATATAAGATTTATCATGAGTAAAATGCTTCATAATAGTTATATAAGTATAAATAAATTGATATGAATATTTATATAAATATTATTAAATTACTAAGTAGAGCTGATGTTACTCCAACTTTACAAATGAGGAAATAGTGATTAATATGTCCTATATATGACAATATTTAGAAGCCACTGCTAAAAACAAAGTTAAGTCTGTTTTGATATCCATTATCCGTCACTGTGTCTATTACGCCTAAGTCCTTAGGCAGAAAGCAGGACACAATTTTTAACCCTTATTTTTCTATGTATTTAATCAGCTTTCTTGAATGTGTAAAAGGCATTTTTTTTGTAGTTTGTTAGTTGTAAATAATTTTGTTCAGTTCAGTTCAGTTCAGTCGCTCAGTCGTGTCTGACTCTTTGCAACCTCATGAATTGCAGCAGGCCAGGCCTCCCTGTCCATCACCAACTCCCAGAGTTCACTCAGAGTCGCGTCCATTGAGTCAGTGATGCCATCCAGCCATCTCATACTCTGTCGTCCTCTTCTCCTCCTGCCCCCAATCCTTCCAAACATCACAGTCTTTTCCAATGAGTCAACTCTTCGCATGAGGTGGCCAAAGTACTGGAGGTTCAGCTTTAGCATCATTCCTTCCAAAGAAATCCCAGGGCTGATCTCCTTCCGAATGGACTGGTTGGATCTCCTTGCAGTCCAAGGGACTCTCAAGAGTCTTCTCCAACACCACAGTTCAAAAGCATCAATGTTTTGGCGCTCAGCCTTCTTCACAGTCCAACTCTCACATCTATACATAACCACAGGAAAAACCGTAGCCTTGACTAGATGGACCTTAGTCGGCAAAGTAATGTCTCTGGTTTTGACTATGCTATCCAGGTTGGTCATAACTTTTCTTCCAAGGAGTAAGTGTGTTTTAACTTCATGGCTGCAGTCACCATCTGCAGTGATTTTGGAGCCCACAAAAATAAATTCTGACACTGTTTCCACTGTTTCTCCATCTATTTCCCATGGAGTAATGGGACCGGATGCCATGATCTTTGTTTTCTGAATGTTGAGCATATAATTTTGTATTTGCTTACAATCTGTATATCAGATTGGAAGCACTTTTAGATGTTTATGACATCTTTACATTATGAACACTATGTGCCAAGGTGAGGAAGCAGAGAAAAACAAGACAAAGAGCTAAGTAAATTATCTAAAGTCACAAAGTCAGTGAATAGCAGATTTGGGGATTTGAATCCAGTAGTCCAGCTCCAAAGGCTGTGTTCTTTATACATGGTTATATTGCCTATCTAATAACAACTCACTCTTTTAATTCTCTAAGTTCATCAATCAGTGACTAATAATTGAAATGGATGGAATGTAAGGTTAAAATTTGTTAATAATGACTGATCATTTTTAGAGACTGCTGTAGCATATCATAATTTTAAGTTACTCCTTTAAGAAAACTTACATTCAATATACTTAATAAAACCATGTTCTATCTGATTTTTTTAATGTAATGATCCAGTGAGTTTATGGAAAATTTTGTTCAACTTACTGTAAAGTTTGACTTACTAGAATAAGTTTTCAAAATATGATAGAAAAAAGAGATACCTGTAATAACCCACAGATTGTCTAATCAGTTAATTTTTATTGATTTTAGCCATAAACTATTTGCTGGCATTAAGGAAGGTAAAGAAAAAGGAAGTATTAAAGAAAGCATAATTAGTCAAATTTAGTATGGGTGGTGATTATTTTCAACTTACCAGAAAAATACAAAAAAAAAAAAAAAAGGGGAAAGGTAAAAGAAACACTTCTTTTAAGAAATAAATATGCAGAATAATTAAAATGACTATAATTTATTTATTTTAGCTTAAAGACATCTCAATTCTTGAAGCTCAAGCACTCAATTGAATACATATGCTCCAAGCAAAAACTTAAGACTTGCTTTTAAATGTCCAGTGTCCCATGGTCACTTCAAATTCTAATTGTCCAAATCTGAATTCAGCCACTCACTTTTCTACAAAATTATTACACCTATTCTTTCCTCCTAGGCCTCCATATCACCCTAGGCATCTACCAAGTATATAGTTATGAATATCAGAAACCCAATAATCTGCCCAAATTCCTCTCTTTTTTAATCACCCTCATTTGATTTTTTACCAGGTCTTGTAGAATCTTGTTTTTGAATCTGGCTTCAATCCACTCCAATAATCTGTCTCTATATGACTACTTAGTTCAGCCCCCTATTAGTCTATCATCTAAATCTTTCTAATTGATTTCTAAATGGTCTCCTTTTGTCCAGTATTATCATCTTTAAAATGATCTTCCAGGTTGCAGTAAGATTCACCCTTTTAAAATAAAATGTGAATGTGTTATTCACTCTTTTGTTTAAAAATTCTTCATTTGCTCCACAGCTAGCAGGAGGAATTGTTTAATCTCTATTGTCTGGCATAAAGGCCCTTAATGAAGTGACTTGAGGCTTCTTCTAACTCAACATCTGCTCCTTTATATCCTATCCTTTAAACTGTAGTTTTCAGCAGATGCCATGATAGATTCATGATTTATTCACAACACTCCTTTGATTGAAAAAATCTTTCCCCTGCCTTCAACTTGTTAATTCCCATCAGCCTTTTCTAATAATGATCAACTGTTACTTTTACCACAAAATCTTTCCTGAGCAACAATGACCAAAATAATTATCCCTTTAAATTATCTTAAAGTACCTTGACTGTGTGCACAGCATAACATTTACCACAATTTAATGATGTTATTTCTTAAAAATATTAAATAATGCTGTCTCATCCACTTTTTTGGATGCCTGGCAGGGACCAAATAATAGCCCTTTAAAAATGAGACCATTTGGCAGTGCCTGAGTGTTACCAGATATGCAGTAAATACTCTTAAAGCTTAAAGATAATTGCATGCTCTATTTGCCTATATGAATAGAATATTCTACATGGGTCAGCTCAGTAATTTAACATCAAAGTAAATTTTAATGAAGAATATCCTATCATTGATAACACATTTAAATTTCTGATATTTCATTTGTATTAATCTATATTTTATATAAAAAGTTTTATGAGAATAACAGACTACATGTGATAGAATTACAAAATATATAAAGTTTATATATATACAAATTGTATATATGAAGTTTATTTCTAAATATCAAGAAATGATGTCAATGTGTATATGTGTATATATCATATATGGTTTGTATATCATACATGTATGATATTCCAAACACTTTTGTTGGAAATAAAGTATATCTTTTTAACAAGAGAGAAAATAAAATAATAAAGTTCATCATTGGAGAGGGGTTTATTGCTTCTCAAAAATTGCATCCAAGGCCAGAATCTCTTGAGAGAGTTTGTATTAACTATCAATTTTATGCCTTTGAACTGTGGTGTTGGAGAAGACTCTTGAGACACCCTTGAACTGCAAGGAGATCCAACCAGTCCATCCTAAAGGAGATCAGTCCTGGGTGTTCATTGGAAGGACTGATGCTGAAGCTGAAACTCCAATACTTTGGCCACCTCATGCGAAGAGTTGACTCATTGGAAAAGACCCTGATGCTGGGAGGGATTGGGGGCAGAAGGAGAAGGGGCAACAGAAGATGAGATGTTTGGATGGCATCACCAAATCAATGGTCATGAATTTGGGTAAACTCCAGGAGTTGCCTGGTGTGCTGCAATTCATGGGGTTGCAAAGAGTCAGACACTACTGAGCAACTGAACTGAACTGAACTGACTGATAAGATTTTAAGTCAAGATATTCAACTTTACAGCTTTTATTTTTATTTTTTTTGAGGTCTTAGATAAGTTACTTCTTAAGAAATATGTTTTTTTTCCCTCTCAAGATAGAATGTTTAATACTTTGAAACTGTATCTGACTCTATTAAAAATATATATATATATAAATAATATTAAAGCATGTCCAATTTTTCTCATTATAAAAAAAAAATTCCAAGCATGAAGGTCACTTGCAAAACAAATATTTGCAGGAATGACCCCACTGAGGACTTTGTCTTGATACAAATGAGCACCTTAAACCATAAATTGGTGTTATTCAGAGAGGCATTGAAAAATAAACTGTTATAAAATTGTCAGCAGCTGACAACCAGAGAACTGATTCTGTAATTTAGTGAGAAACTAAAAAGATCAAAATCACATTTCTGCCTTTTAACGGGCCTTTTGCTGTCGCACAGAACCTGCTAATAGCTACGTAGAAGGGAAAGGAGAAGGAAAGGTCATAAGGTGTACTTTACAGTGTTGGCAAAGTGGATGTGCCTATTCTTAGGTTGCTGCGAGTCCTAAGAACAGAAGACTTAAAGATGTGCTGGCCTTACTCTGAGACTTGATCATAAGAACTCAGAAAAAGCATCTTGCTCTGTGTATAACAATTAGTGTAGCTGCTAATAATTGCAAAGTATTTTGTTTACCTAACTCTTTGTTCAGAAGCATGGAACAGTTAGTATATACTCTCTAGTTTACCCTCGGAACTGGATTCAGGAGGATGAATCACCCACCTGGCTTTTACACATTTTTCTCACTTTAGCCTGTTTGTCAGTGCACCTCCTACATCTTTTGGATACCATATAATAATCTTTTTACATTTTTATATTAATATTTATTTCAATAAGCTTCACTTGACTCCAGAACTTTGATTGTATTTCTAATCCTGGCTCATGACATTTAAGTAAGAAAGTACTTTTCCTCTTTTTTGAACTCCTGATCTGGGTAGTTAGTATAGAAACACCACAGTACTAAAGAAAGAGACTTAGTTGTAGACATTTTAAGAGCTAAAATATTGTATTGGAAATGCACAAAAACACATACTGTCCTCCCAAGGAGCTGAGTATGTGTCAGTATTTAGTGGCCTTCCCCAAAGAAGTTCATAACAACTAATATAGTAGTAAGTCTTAGTAGGTTATGTATCTACAGGCAGAGGAATGATTAATTTCTTATAGTCATGTTCTAAAAGTACAGCCTCAGAAATATGCCATGGAGATGCTGCTGATTCTTACTTTGCTTTAATTATTACTGTTTTTCATTTTAGGTTGACAGCTCTTCTCTCCCAGGTACATTTACTGCTCAACATGTCCTGTTTCCTTCTATTCACTTTCCTTTAATGTATTTTTTTTTTAATTCAAAACCCCTTCTGAATTGCTAATACTGCATACACTATTATGAATTATCTTTCAAATGGTAGCCATCAGAAAGTTTTCTTTTCTCTGGTGGTTCAGATCTCCCCAGATAAAAAAATGAATGCTTTAGAGGCACGAAGTACAACTTATAGAATACAGGCCAACAGAACCAAAGTTGACTGAAATATTGGGCATAAAAAATTAGTGGGAATGAATATTTAAAATGAAAGTTTTATCTAAATGTTGACACAAAACTGTGTAAATGTTTCAATAAACTTGGCTTCCCTGGTGACTCAGTGGTAAAGAATCCCCTTGCAGGAGACGCAGATTTGACCCTGGGTCAGGAGGATCCCCATGGGAAATGGCAACCCATTCCCATATTCTTGCCTGGGAAATCCTATGGACAGAGGAGCCTGGCGGCCTGCGGTCAGAAAAGACTCGTACATGACAGTGAGTAAACAGCAGCAACTTCAATAAACCTCCTCATATTGCTGGTTTCACAGCATTTATTCATATTGTTGCTAAATGAAGTTTTCTCAGAAATTAGGTACATATCAATCTTTTGTCAACCGAGTTATGTTTTTGAGGGACCTTATTGTTTAAAAAGAACTTTATGTCATTTCCTTTTTAAATGGGAAAAGCAGCCTTTTCAAATAAGACTTTTGAATCTATATTTGTTCAAAATAGGCTTGAGTAATATTTTCTTTATTATTATTACAAATGATATGCTGGAACATTCAAGGGAAGTTTGTTGGTTAAAAACAGTCAGAGGATAAGAAACCTGAACTGATTTATAAGTGGCTGTAATAACAAATTTACAAAAGCAATTTGCACAATTTTTGGACCTCTGTTTTGTAGCAATAGAATGAAATCAGCCAAAAAAAAAAAAAAAAAGAGAGACAGAAAGAACTCAACCAAAAATGTACCTGTCAGCATACACACAAAATGTGTTCTTTATCTGAAGAACTCAGTCACAGTGAAAGAGAACATCATCCATTGAAATACAGAAAGTCATTTCTTCACTCTCTCTCTCCCTATTCAGGGATATAAATTATCAAAGATTTTCCCTCTTCATAATGTGTTTTGTTTTCCTCTGTCCCTTTGTACGATAACTCTAGCCTAAGTGCTTCTTTTATCTGGAGGACTAAAGTGATATTCTGCTGGGGTCCAGCCCCGGTGGATCCAGGGTAATTCGAAGGGGAGACGGAATTGGCGTCCTAGGAAAAAACTTATTTAATTACAGATATAAAGAGAGATTAGAAAGGAATACTGTAGTAGGAAAATTAGTGGAGAAAAAGAGGCTGAATAACTTGGTTTACGTGGAATACCAATCACTACCTATGTAGGCCACAGGCAACTTACTGTTCTCCCGAAGGAGAAGAGGCACTGAGGCCTCCCCAGTCCGATCTTAGAAGCCCAGGCAAAATTACCAGGCTTGGTGAGTACCCACGTTCCAGATTGGGAATTCAGCCAGAAGGGGAAAGAAAGAACGACACGGGGGAATCAGTCTTTCCAGAAACTGATTCGATTTCTTTATTTTTCAGGTTTGCTTATATACTTTTTGTTATACATAAGGATGAATACAGAGTCACGCGGGGGTCAGCAGACCTGACCCTTGTCACAATCAGGTGCTTCATATAAAATTATACAAAGGTCTTAGGGGTTTTACATCATCTTCTGGCCATGAGGCCTGCTGACATTTTATGGCCCTTTCTGATAATGGTCAGTTAACCAGAAAACTTATTTTTTCCAGGAGTGATTTTTCTTAAACCAGGCGCCACCCTCCAAATAAAGTTGCATTCCTATAGGGTGAGGGTGTAGTGGGTTACAATCAAGAAAGGAATTTACTTAGCCTAAGGTTTAACATGATTGATCTTAAAGGTTAATACTTATTTCTCCTATATGCTAGTTATATTCATTATAAGGGCAGGGAATATGGAGATTTAGCAACAAATATTGACTCAACAAATGAAAACCCTTCACCAATATAATTTCTAATCAACTCACTATACTATACTAATAATTTTCTAACTTCTCAAAAGAGTCTATATTTAGAAAGTTTTAAAGCATCTCGTGCCTCTCACGGTTGGGAGGCTATAAACAATCACATGTGGCCAGACGAACCTGTTCAGGTAGGCTAGAGAACCTTCAGAGGAGTTTGTAAGTTGAAACACTCTTGTCACACCCAGGAATTTTTATTATCTGGAGCTTCAAGTTAACTCCTTCTCCGAGAGAGGTGGAGGGGGAACAGCCCCCCGTAAAGTCAGAGGTATAGGTGAGAGCATAAAACAGTAAAGTAGGCACTCTGGTTTGGGGAGTAGATGCTCGGGAACAGGGGGTTTCCTGAGGCTCGATCACGCCTTTGCGTATGCCGAAGCCTCCTTCCTCATGACCTTTGCCATGGGCGGAGTTCCTCACGCTGGCTCCCAGCATCATTCCCAAGTAGCCCAATCACAGCCACCACTCCTTTAGAGGTCTCCTTTTATTATTATGTAAAAATACAGGTTTAAATTTTATATATTCAATCAGCATTGTGTGCCTTGCTCAGCAATTCCCAGTCCTATGGACTGAAGTTCATTTACCAGGAGTCACTGCTTGGACTGGGTGATACTTTCCCATTGTCAACTGAGACGCATCAAGAATCATTCTGTGCACTATCTCTGCACATTTCTCTGCACTATCATACTCAAGTCTGTGTGGGCTTTACCCGCCTTTATAGATGTTGTTTATTCACTTAGTCATGTCCGATTCTTTGTGACACCACGGATTGCAGCACGCCAGGCTTCCCTGTCCTTTACTATCTCCTGGAATTTGCTCAAACTTATGTCCTTTGAGTCGATGGTGCGATCCAACCATCTCATGTTCTGTTGCCCCCTTCTGCTCCAGTCCCTAATCTTTGTTCCTGACCAACATCAGGGTCTTTTCCAATGAATTGGCTCTTCACATCAGGTGGCCACTTCAGCATCATTACAGATGAGATGAGGGTAAATAAGTGACAGTATCACATGGTTTTTGGGAGCAAAGAAAAATTATAATTATACTAATACTCTGAAAATGACCATTTCTTCAATCCAAGGAAGGGAAATTATGTCTATGGGGCTTATAAATCTATAAACTAGTATATAAACTCACTTCTCTAGGTTCAAGTTCACTTTTCATTTCAGGAGCCACATCCTTTAAAAAAAAAAAAAAAAAAGAACACCCTTTAATGACCTCTGTAGATGTTGATCTGATCAGAATCCATCCCTTTCACAGATCCCCTTCACTCAGACAAGCAGTAGAACACATTAATGTTCCAGCAGTTAAAAGGCTTCTGAAGAACACAAAAGTGTGGATTTTAGCTCAGATTTCAAAGTTGTGTTCAAAGATAAACATAAGACTCTTCAATTTAAATCATCATGGAATTATGGAAACCTAGTAATTAAAACACAGACACACATACTCAAGCCAAATAAAAATCCTCACATTTGCAGTGCTGTTTGAAGTGATATCTCACATTCTTTTAATTGCCAATCAATCTTTACAGTGACCCCTTTGTCTGACAGATCATGTTTGTCATTCACTGTGCAGCATGGTAGTAGTTTGTACATATTTTTCTTCCTGGTTTTATGCTGTGCATAGCAGTTTGCACATTAATAAGAGACTCTTAGATATGGTGCCTCTTGCAAGACCAGTTTGGTCCAACATAAAATGCAAGCACACATCGATATCTGTTTCCCATTTTCATTTTGGTTGCATTAGAAATGGGAATAGCAAACCACCTGACCTGCCTCTTGAGAAATCTATGTGCAGGTCAGGAAGCAACAGTTAGAACTGGACATGGAACAACAGACTGGTTCCAAGTAGGAAAAGGAGTACATCAAGGGTGTATATTGTCATCCTGCTTATTTAACTTATATGCAGAGTACATCATGAGAAACGGGCGGGAGGAAGCACAAGCTGGAATCAGGATTGCCGGCAGAAATCTCAATAACCTCAGATATGCAGATGACACCACCCTTACGGCAGGAAGTGAAGAGGAACTAGAAAACCTCATGATGAAAGTGAAAGAGGAGAGTGGAAAAGTTGGCTTAAAGCTCAACGTTCAGAAAACGAAGATCATGGCATCTGGTCCCATCACTTCATGGGAAATAGATGGGGAAACAGTCGAAACAGTGTCAGACTTTATTTTTGTGGGCTCCAAAATCACTGCAGATGGTGACTGCAGCCATGAAATTAAAAGACGGTTACTCCTTGGAAGGAAAGTTATGACCAACCTAGATAGCATATTGAACTGCCATATGACCCAGCAATCCCACTGCTGGGCGTACACACTGAGGAAACCAGAATTGAAAGACACACATGTACCCCAATGTTCATCACGGCACTGTTTATAATAGCTAGGACATGGAAACAACCTAGATGTCCATCAGCAGATGAATGGATAAGAAAGCTGTGGTACATATACACAATGGAGTATTACTCAGCCATTAAAAAGAATACATTTGAATCAGTTCTAATGAGATGGATGAAACTGGAGCCGATTCTACAGAGTGAAGTAAGCCAGAAAGAAAAACATCAATACTGTATACTAACACATATATATGGAATTTAGAAAGATAGTAATGATAACCCTGTATGTGAGACAGCAAAAGAGACACAGATATATAGAATGGACTTTTGGACTCTGAGGGAGAGGGAGAGGGTGGGGTGATTTGGGAGAATGGCACTGAAACATGTATACTATCATGTAAGAAATGAATCGCCAGTCTATGTTCGATGGGGCTGGTGCACGGGGATGACCCAGAGAGATGATATGGGGTGGGAGTGGGGTTCAGGATTGGGAACTCATGTACACCCGTGGCAGATTCATGTCAATGTATGGCAAAACCAATACAGTATTGTAAAGTAAAATAAAAATAAAAAATTAAAAAAAAAGAAAAGCAGAAATATTACTTTGCCAACAAGGGTCTGTCTAGTCAAGGCTATGGTTTTTCCAGTGGTCATGTATGGATGTGAGAGTAGGACTATAAAGAAACCTGAGCACTGAAGAATTAATGCTTTTGAGCTGTGGTGGTGGAGAAGACTCTCTAGAGTCCCTTGGACTGCAAGGAGGTCCAACCAGTCCATTCTAAAGGAGATCAGTCCCGGGTGTTCGTTGGAAGGACTGATGCTGAAACTGAAACTCCAGTGCTTTGGCCACCTCATGCAAAGAGTTGACTCATTGGAAAAGACCCTGATGCTGGGAGGGATTGGGGGCAGGAGGGGAAGGGGATGACAGAGGATGAGATGGCTGGATAGCATCACCAACTCTATGGACATGAGTTTGAGTGAACTCCAGGAGTTGGTGATGGACAGGGAGGCCTGGCATGCTGTGATTCATGGGGTTCCAAAGAGTCGGACATGACTGAGCGACTCAACTGAACTGAACTTCATTTTCCATCACTTTGGAATTAGCCAAGGCTATATGATTAGTTCAGTCCCTGGGTCGGGAAGATCCCCTGGAGAAGGAAATGGCAATCCACTGGAGTATTCTTGCCTGGAGAATCCCATGGACGGAGAAGCCTAGTAGGTTACAGTCCACGGGGTTGCAAAGAGTCGGACACGACTGAGCGACTTCACCTCACCTCAATATGATTAGTTCTAGCTCAGTAAAATGAAAGTTGAGTGGCAATAATGTACACCGCCTCCACATCCATCCTTTAAGACCACTCACGTGTTCCTGTGTGCAGTCTGTGCCCCTGAACAATGACAGATGTAGAGGATCTAAGGGGAGAGTTTCCAAAGCCAAGTTTCTGACCTCCTCACTCATGGACCTGAGTGAAAAAGAAATGAACCAGAATTACCTTTTAAGTTTCCTAAATTTGGGGAAAGAGTAAAAGTTGTTATTCTTGTGATTTTATCATTTTATTCACAAATTGAGCTAAATCAATTTCTTAGGCAAAGTATATTTACTCTATATCAGAAATAAGAGGAAAACATGTTTTCTCTTGGCAAATTATTTTCTCTTATATCTGTATTTTATGTGAAACCTTTTACTTTCTCAAGTGTTATAACTCTAGTTACTCAATCCAACCCATTATGAATGTCAGCTTCATATAACAGGTTTATTTATTTAAAAAAAATTATAATTCCTGGTCACATATCTACTTTTCCTTGAATTAATCTTACGCTGCTAGGACCAAATAAACCCCTTTGCTTTGTGAAAAAGTAGCTCATTGTCTGTAACACTGCCCTATAAGTGGCTTTCAGGAATTCAGGGAAATGATGATAAATGTAGGCTTCAGAGAAAGATCTGGTTTCTTATGGCAGTTTGGCCTTTGGATATGCCTAAAATGATAAGAATTAAATAGTAAGAGAGAAGTGGAATCAGAGTCCAAGCTTAAAGCAAAAGTGTGTGCAAATTAGCTATAAATTAAATTTATAACTAATCTATGTCTACTTTCAAAAAACTCTGTGCCATCTCTTGGTAGTGTAATTGCCTTACAGTAATGAAATAATTCTAATTCCTCCCTCCCATCTCTTATGTTATTACTATCATTCTGTTATTCATTTCACTTGAAAGTATATATATAATCATATGTAATCAAATAGACATAGCTATTATTATATTTTGGACAAGCCTATATATTTTACCAGTTAAGAATTAAAAAAATTTTTTTTTACCTTTACTTACTCCTTCCTCTATGTACTTCCTTATTTATGCAGCTTCAAGTTTCTGACCTATATTATTTTTCTCTTTTCTAAAGAACTTTTAATGTTTCATGCAAGGCAGGTTTACTGGCAAGAGATACCTTCGATTTTTGTTTTGTCTGACAGTGCATTAAAAAGCAGAGACTTTACTTTGCCAACAAAGGTCCATCTAGTCAAAGCTATGTTTTTTCCAGTAGTCATGTATGGATGGGAGAGTTGGACTATAAAGAAAGCTGAGTGCTGAATAATAATTGATGCTTTTCAACTGTGGTGTTGGAGAAGACTCTTGAGAATCCCTTGGACTGCAAGGAGATCAAATAAGTCCATCCTAAAGGCAATCAGTCCTGAATATTCATTGGGAGGACTGATGCTGAAGCTGAAAGTCCAATACTTTGGCCACCTGATGCGAAGAGCTGACTCATTTGAAAAGACCCTGATGCTGGGAAAGATTGAAGACAAGGGGGGAAAGGGAAGACAGAGGATGAGATAGTTGGATGGCATCGCCGACTCCATGGGCATGAATTTGAGTAAACTCCGGGAGTTGATGATGGACAGGGAGGCCTGGCGTGCTGCAGTCCATGGCATCACAGACTTGGACACGACTGAGTGACTGAGCTGAACTGACAGTCTTTAATTCCCCTTCACTTTTGAAGAATAGTTTGGCAGTGTCCAGAATTCTAGGTTATTGTTTTTCTTTTTTTTCCTCTCAATATTTTATATATTTCACTCTACCTTCTTACTTGCTTGGCTTCCGGCTTCTGAAAAATCGATGTAATCTTCTATGTAGATATATCATTTTCCCCCATCTAGCTACTTCATAATTTTTTCAGAATTTATTCCTTGTCTTTATTTTCTGTAGTTGGAAAGTGATATGCCTGGATGTGGTTTTTTTTGTTTTTATTTTTATCTTTTTGTGTTTTGTGTGTGTGTGTGTGTTGTTTTGTTTTATTTTGATATTTTATCCTGCTTGGTTTCTCTTAGCTTACTGACTCTGTAGTTTGGTATCTGACATTAATTAATTTGAGGGCCATTCTGTCATATTATTTCACATATTATTTCTTCTATACTCTTGTTCTTCTTCTGATATTCCTATTACATGAATGATACACTTTTGGTTTTGTCCCTGAGTCTTTAGATATTCTATTTTGTTTCCTTTTTCTAGTTTTTGTTCACTTTGTTTTTTAGTTTAGAAAATCTGTTGAGGTAACCTCCAATTCAGAGATTCTTTCCTCAGCCATGCCCCATCTACTAGTGAGTCCACCAGAGATATTCTTCATCTCTGTCACAGTGTTTTTGTCCTTTGATATTTCTCTTTAATCCTTTCTTAACACTTTCATCTTCCTGCTTACATGATCCATTTGTTATTATATATTATTTTATTCAGTAGAGTATTAATCATATTTATTCCTGGCCTGAAAATTTCAGCATTCCTACCGTAGCTGATTCTGATGCTTTCTTTGTCTCTTCAGATTGTCTTTGGTTCTTAATGGACCTTAATTTTTTTCTCAATAGCCAGGCATATTAGATAAGTTCAGTTCAGTTCAGTCGCTCAGTCGTGTCCGACTCTGCAACCCCATGAATCGCAGCATGCCAGGCCTCCCTGTCCATCACCAACTCCCGGAGTTCACTCAGACTCGCGTCCGATGAGTCAGTGATGCCATCCAGTCATCTCATCCTCTGTTGTCCCCTTCTCCTCCTGCCCCCAATCCCTTTCAGCATCAGAGTCTTTTCCAGTGAGTCAACCCTTCGCATGAGGTGGCCAAAGTACTGGAGCTTCAGCTTTAGCATCATTCCTTCCAAAGAAATCCCAGGGCTGATCTCCTTCAGAATGGACTGGTTGGATCTCCTTGCAGTCCAAGGGACTCTCAAGAGTCTTCTCCAACACCACAGTTCAAAAGCATCAATTCTTCGGCACTCAGCTTTCTTCACAGTCCAGCTCTCACATTCATACATGACTACTGGAAAAACCATAGCCTTGACTAGACGGACCTTTGTTGGCAAAATAATGTCTATATTTTTCAATATGCCATCTAGGTTGGTCATAACTTTTCTTTCAAGGAGTAAGCGTCTTTTAATTTCATGGCTGCAGTCACCACCTGCAGTGATTTTATTAGGTAAAGCAAATGCTATAAATACTACTGTGATGGTGAGATATAGGGGAAGGAGAAACATTCTATAGTACTAAGTTTGCTGCTTAGTCGCTTCAGTCGTGTCCGACTCTCTGCGACCCCTTAGACGGAAGCCCACCAGGCTCCTCTGTCCCTGGGATTCTCCTGGCAAGAACACTGGAGTGGGTGGCTATTTCCTTCTCCAATAGTGCTAAGTTTAGGCCTCTGTTATTTAGTCAGCCTAAGCCTCTGACAGTCACAAGTATTTCTCAGTTGTTGTTGTTGTTTTTTCATTCATACTTAGTGTGAGAGTAGATGGTTAGAGGGCACTGGAGTTGGTGTTTCCCTTTTTCTACATGGAGCTGACTAGAGTTTTATATTTCACTTACCCCAGATCATTTAAACTCTGATTAATACACCAGCAGGTTAGGCTTCGGTTAACTAATTTCTCCTAAGAGCAGACTTCACTGAAAAGAACAGCATGTGCTCTGTTATATTTCAGAATGGTTCACTTGTCCTCTTTTTACAGAAAGTACAATGGAATAGTTTTCTGATATTTACTGTGAGAACCAGCTCCAGCTCCAGCTCCAAGAGGAATATCTCACAAAGTTGTGCAGCACCTTCTACAAATGAGTCCTCTGGAGTTTTTATCTTTCATATTGAGGCACTCACAATTCATCAGTTACAGTGTAGGCTTTCCTACCTTAGCAGAATCTCTGTGCCACGAAGCCATGACTCCCTGTATCCACTTATCTCTCTGATCTTGGGGCAGCAGTTTTCCCTGTTTTCTTACCTTTCTTACAGATCCAAAAAGAGTTATTGATTTTTTCCATCAACTTAGCTTTTTACTTGATGTTAAAATAAAGTTGTGATTTCTTACTTCTTTATATGCAAAACTAGAAACCAGATGTTGAACTTTGTTTGCCGTTTTAAACCTTGAGTGATATTATTTAACTCTGTCAACTTATTGGAGAATATTTGAGGCATGATTATTTGCAAATATTTCATATACTTACATATTTTCAGCTGGAAAATGCATTGCCATTTACATCAACTGCATAATAAAAATCTGAGAGAGTTTCTACAGTTTACCTGGCTCTTATATTGTGCTGCTTCATCACATCTTTAATTATTTCAGCTCATTATTGTTAGTGTAATACAAAATGCTGTAATACAAAAAGGTAAGTAAGGGCTGATGAACTAGGTAGATCCAAGTCTGTATTACATCCCTTGCTTCCTGACAGACCTTTTACTATTTCCACTCATTTTCCAATTCAAAAGAGAAAATTGGTTTAAGTTAACTTGCTTTAAATTTTCTCTTCTAAATATTTTCTGAAATGACTTTTATAACAACAATCTTAAAATTAAAACATAATTGAGTTAGTAAGCAGGTGAAATTATCTTATGACTACAGTAGTGTTTTCTGATCCACCTATGTCTTAGAGAGGTGTTTGGGTTTTCATAAGATTTGTTATTTCAGAATTTCCAAGATTACTGCAGAGCTGAAAGAAGTTGAGTGTCTATGTTTAATCTTGGCAAGGCAATGTATTTTAAACAATACTTCTAGTTGTCTTTTAGTCATTTTTACCTATCAATAAAGTAGTTTAATCATACAAAATGTATTTTGAAAAGATTCCTAATAAAACTTGATTCATTTCTAATATGATTTCATTTGCTTTAATATAAGCATTCTGGTTTTTCAGAAGTGTGCAATTATGTGGTAAAGAGCATATATTATATGTCATAATGTAAATTTTTATGTGGCGGGAAATCAGTTTTATGTTCTAGGTAAAATTATCTTCATGGTAATAAAAAAAAAGCATTGATATTGAGGCTAGTCATTTCTTATTTCAATTGTTCTACTAGGGCCTATGTTTCCAGTTTGTAATAAGATCAGAATAAAGTCAGAATTAATGAATGTTTTAAAATTATATCTAGCGATGGTTATAAATAGAATGATGGTTTCTACTAGAATATAGATTAAAAAAATAACATAGCATGCTATTTAAATCATTTAAGGTCACAACAATACATGATAATAATTATTGTTTCATTTAAAACTTCATTTTCTTAGATATCATTTATTTAAGACTCCTCATTCTGAGTAAAATCCATATGTAGAGAATAAGGAAACTATACATTCTTATTCAGTCAAAATGGTGTCATCTTATTCATGTATAAAATTTACTAGGTGAAAGAATACTTTAGGCCTAATTGAAAGCTTATTTAGTTTATTATTATATTTTCTATCTAATTTTCTGACCCATAGTAGATTAAAAATGTTATGATTAACAAAACAAATGATATAGTTAATATAACATTTTATATGAGGCACGCAGTAATTTTTCTAAGAAAAATAACATAAAAGAGGGTTCAGAAAAATAGTCAAAATTCTCATATTTAAGTGGCATGACAAATTGTGACAAATCTATAATTTATGTGCAAAAGATTTTAGATTGTTTCTTTCAATATGAGGACATGTTTTATTATAGTTTCTAAGAGTTCAACATTGAGCATAATATTTGTTATGATTTGCCTAGGAATGATAAAAGGTAAAAGTATATCTAGTAGAGCAGTGCTGTTGATTCTGCAGCTCTGCTCTAAGGCCTAAATTTCTGCTCTCTGACAATCACGTCAGGTATTGGCAGTGATTCTGGTCATGGATCACCCTTTGGAAATGAAGTTTTTGACCATTCCTGAATATTTTATTGCATGTGTCATCATTTAAGACTATTGTTGGCAGTCTAAATTACATATAAAAAATATAATTTTGTTTTTCATGATATCTTAACTATATTATTTCAGTAAAAAAGCAGAAGTTGAGGAATGATGATATTTATTTGACAGAAGTATTACATAGGAGAAAAGAGAGGTGTGGAAGCTTTCTTAATGATTTGGGACACTGCTACTGGTTGCTGCAAAGGTTCACCTTAAAAGAGAGCTTGTTAAGAGAACTGCCCCTGCTTCCCCCAAAACTGAATTCCTGCCAAAACAGGATATTCCATATAGCTGAGCATATTCTGTATGGTCTGGCTGAACACAGGGGGATTCCTGGAGTAGATTAAAGGAAATCTGCCTAGAATTTACCAGAATTTATATACTCTTCTCATATGGAATATCTTCAGAAAATACAGAATTGTATAAAATAATGAGAAGAGGGAAAAAGTACACAATAAGGTGGACACAGCAGCTTAAAATAAACTCAAGCAGGCAAAATAGTGTTCATTTAATTTGTATAATAAAAGGAATCATTTTCTAATAGTATTTTTTTTGTGTGTACACATTTTCTAATAGTATTTTGAAGCTAAAAATGTTTACCTGTCTTGTTAACAGTGAGGAAAGAATAAAAGAAATGGGGATAATCCTTTTGAACCCATAACAATGTTAAATCTATGAAAAAAGAAAGTGAAAACTAATATATGAGGCAGATTATTTAACTAAGTAGCAGAGCATCTAAAAACTTTCCTTTGTATTTATGTAATTTGCAAAGAAGATAAGGATTCTCATTAAAATTTTTTTTCAACCTGTTTGATATCTATTTTATTTATAAAGCAAATCCTTTTGTCCTTAATTTTTTAACTTCTCCCCCACCTCAGCTCAAGGAATAAATAAATATTTAAAAGTTACAAACAATCATGAAATCTTAGGGAGTAAGTGCTAGAGTGTTTGAGTAAGTGCTAAAATGACTGTATGAAAATTACTGTTATATTTTTTCCACAATGATCTAATTATTTTGAAAATGTCAGAGACTTGTGGAGTTAGAAGGGATGTTAAAGGCAAATGTGTCCCGAATCCCCCATGTCCAGAATGAGAAAATAGGGACTTAAAGACATAAAACTGGCTTGTGGGAGAGAAAAGACATAATCTTAAACATCTGATTCCAACTTGAGTGTTCTTCCTAGCACGTCACCACTATTTGAGATGTTATTTCTGAATGTGAAAGTAAGCTTTTAACAAATTTTAGCTTCCAAAATATGTGATACTCCCTTAGATTTCAGTTCAGTTCAGTCGCTCAGTCATGTCTGACTCTTTGTGACCCTATGAACCGCACCACTCCAGGCCTCCCTGTTGATCACCAAATCCCAGAGTTTACCCAAACCCATGTTCATTGAGTTGGTGATGCCATCCAGCCATCTCATCCTCTGTTGTCCCCTTCTTCTCCTGTCCTCAATCTTTCCCAGCACCAGGATCTTTTCAAATGAGTCAATGACAGAATGATCTCTCTTCATTTCCAAGGCACACCATTTAATATCATGGTAATCCAACTCTATGCCTCGACCAGTAACACTGAAGAAGATGAAGTTGAATGGTTCTATGAAGACCTACAAGACCTTTTAGAACTAACACCCCCAAAAAGATGTCATTTTCATTATAGGGGACTGGAATGCAAAAGTAAGAAGTCAAGAAACACCTGGAGTAACAGGCAAAGTTGGCCTTGGAGTACAAAATGAAGCAGGGCAAAAGCTAATAGAGTTTTGCCAAGAGAATGCACTGGTCATAGCAAACACCCTCTTCCCTTTAGAGTAAGTGAATTAAAATAAGAACATGAGTTAAAATATAATGAAGAACAGACATTATTCTATATCAATGAAGACTGATATACAGGGTAATTAAATAAATCCCATAAATTATGAAGGATGTAGTTATTTGGCTGGTTGGAGAATAGATAATATCCAAGAGGATTTTAACACAATCTTCACTTACAGAAGAAGCATTTTTTTTTTTCTAAATAGATTCCAACTAATGTCATAAAAAAGTACTTTGCAGCAGCTCAATGAGCATCTTTTCAATTGGTTATAAATGGATTTTTCTAACTCTGTCTAACTCCTCAAATAGGAAACATGTATAAGTTAGTTTGTAATAATAATCGAAAGTAACTTGAGCATGCAGTGGGAATGCTGTAAGCCAAATATCAGACCTTGTTCTTAATTAGGTCTTTGAATTTATTTTCTTATAAACAAGGACAAACAAGGGCGTGGGCTCGCATTTCATATTTTCAAGACAGTAAAAGTAGGTACTGCACTGTCTACTTCAGTCAATATTAAGAAGGATCAAATGAAAGACCATATAAATGTTTATTTATGATCCTTTGTGTTGGTATGTTAGTTAAATTATTAAATGAAAGAGTGTAGAGTTCCCGGTTTTCAGATGAATAATGGAACATTCCATTGTGCTCACTTCAGCAGCACATATATAGAGGAGATTAGCATGGCCCCTGTGAAAGGATGACTCGCAAATTCTTGAAGCGGTCCATATTTTTAAATATATAGCCAATGGGAATTTGCTCTGTGACTCAGGGAACTCAAATAGGGGCTCTGAAACAACCTAGAGAGGTGGAATGGGGAGGGAGATGAAAAGGAGGTTCAAGAGGGAGGCCTATGGTGATTCATGTTGGTGCTTAGCAGAAACCAACAAAATTCTGTAGAGCAATTATCCTTCAACTCAAAAAAAAAAACAAAAAGTAATCACTTTCTCAAGGCCGTATAGATAAATAAATAGTAGCAAAATCAAGAATCGATTTATGGTCAAATACGAAATTCCATTTAGATCCAAATTGTGGTATTCACTCATTATTTTCTTTAGTGCCACTTCCTTTCAGAGAATGTGTGATACTCTGTGTGATAAGGGAGTATCACACATTTTTTCCAGAGGAAAAAATTGTTATTCAAATATTTTACTATAAAACATTACCTTCCAGTTGTTACATTTGGTACTTTTCAAAATATTGAAGTGCCTCCTTTTTGTACCAGATACTTGCAGTATATTAGCCTGGGATGAAAAAGTGAGGCATTGTTTGTAAATACTGAATCTATTTCCCTTACCAGTTAGTATTTAGTGCTTTTAAATTGATTTAAATATATTTTTACTTTTTTAAACAATTACAAATCCTTTCCAAACACAAGGACAAAATTAATCTAGAAGTTATATTTTTGTATGCTTATGGCATTTATCTTTTTAGGGCCTTACTAACATCAGACTAATTATTTTAGGGATAAGGCAGTAATAGGGAGCTGCTATAATCTGGGCATGTATATATCATTCCATTATTCTAATAATATAAATTCTTTGCTTTAGTATATTATGGCTTCTTAGATTATAGCAGCTCCTATTACTGTCTTATCCCTAAAATAATTAGTCTGATGTTAGTTAGGTCCTAAAAAGATAAATGCCATTGTTAAAAAAGATCACAGGTGTTGCTAAAGGCATAGGAAAAAAGAGAACCTTTGTGCACTGTTGGTAGAATGTAAATTGTTATAGCCGTTATGGGAAACAGTATGGAGTTTCCTCAAAAAATTAAAAACTACAACTATCATATGGTCTAGCAATCCCACTTCTGCATATATATCCAAAAGAAATTAAATCATTATCTTGAAGATATATATCCCCTCCCATGTTTCATTGCAACATTGTTTGCAATACCCAAGTATGGAAACAACCTAAGTGGCCTTTGATGGATAAAGAATAGCTAGAATATAGATATCTCAGTCATAAAGAATCCACCTGCCAATGCAGGAGACTCAGATTCAGTCCCTGGGTTGAGAAGATCCCCTGTAGAAGGAAATAACAACCCACTCTACGTTTCTTGCCTGAGAGATCCCATGGACAGAGAACCCTGGCAGGGTACAGTCCATGGGGTTGCAAAGGTTGGACATAACTTAATAACTAAACACCACCAACAACAAATGTATAGATGTAAAATTCCAACTTTGAAAAAACATGAAATTCTGCCAATTGCAACAACTTGAATGAACCTGGAGGGCATTTTACCAAGTGAAATATAAACAAGATACATTGATACATTGATACAAGATACATGATTTCATTTATATGTGGAATCTAAAAAAGTTGAACTAACAGAAACAGTAGAAGAGTATTGGGGTTGGGGAAATCGGGGAGATATTGGTCAAAATATACAAATTTTCAATTATAAGGTGAATACATTCTGGAGATCTAATATACAGCATGGTGACATTTAAAATGAAATATACTTTATAATTTGTTAATATAATAGAACTTAAGCATCCTCTCTGAGGTGATAAATATGTTAATGGCTTTTATTGTAGTAATCATTTTACAGTGTAAACATATATCAAATTATCATGATGTATAAAACTGAAAGATTCTGAGAGAGATGGGAATAGCAGACCACATACAGATCAGGAAGCAACAGTTAGAACTGGACATGGAACAACAGACTGTTTCCAAATAGGAAAAGGAGTATGTCAAGGCTGTATATTGTCACCCTGCTTATTTAACTTATATGCAGAGTACATCATGAGAAATGCTGGGCTGGAAGAAACACAAGCTGGAATCAAGATTGCCGGGAGAAATATCAATAACCTCAGATATGCAGATGACACCACCCTTATGGCAGAAAGTAAAGAGGAGCTAAAAAGCCTCTTGATGAAAGTGAAAGTGGAGCGTGAAAAAGTTGGCTTAAAGCTCAACATTCAGAAAACAAAGATCATGGCATCTGGTCCCATCACTTCATGGCAAATAGATGGGTTAACATTTGAAACAGTATCAGACTTTATTTTATTGGCCTCCAAAATCACTGCAGATGGTGATTGAAGCCATGAAATTAAAAGACACTTACTCCTTGGAAGGAAAGTTATGACCAACCTAGACAGCATATTAAAAAGCAGAGACATTACTTTGCCAACAAATGTCCATCTAGTCAAGGCTATGGTTTTTCCTGTGGTCATGTATGGATGTGAGAGTTGGACTATAAAGAAAGCCGAGCACCGAAGAACTGATGCTTTTGAACTGTGGTGTTGGAGAAGGCTCTTGAGAGTCCCTTGAACTGCAAGGAGAATAAATCAGTCCATCCTAAAGGAAATCAGTCCTGAATATTTGTTGGGAGGACTGATGTTGAAGCTGAACCTCCAATACTTTGGCCACCTGATGTGAAGAGCTGACTCATTTGAAAAGACCCTGATGCTGGGAAAGATTGAAGGCAGGAGAAGGGAATGACAGAGGATGAGATGGTTAGATGGCATCACCAACACAATGGACATGGGTTTGGGTGGACTCCAGGAGTTGGTGATGGACAGGGAGGCCTGGCATACTGCGTTTCATGCAGTCACAAAGAGTCAGGCATGACTGAGTGACTGAACTGAACTGAACTGAACTGATTGTTCGAAGAGAATCAAAATTAAAAGAAATTATTAGGGAACTTTGCAAGTCTAGTGGATAAGACTCCACATTCCCAATGCAGGGGGCCCAGGTTCATTCCCTGGTCAGGGAACTAGCTCCCACATGCTGCAACTAAGACCCAGCACAGCCAAATAAAAATAAATAAATAAATATATTTTTTAAAAGTAAATTATTGTAATGTGAAATTGGATAAAATTAACCAAAGTTGTCATGTCACACATAACTTCTAAAAGGACTACCATACACTAAGAAATTTATTGGTGATCTCTCTGAAATATTTTTAATATGGATTATGCTCTCATGCCACTTACACTTCTGCTTGCATTTTATTGTTTTGGTCTAAATCCAACTGCTGTCTTAATATTCTCCACATGGAAAGTGAAATGACCTTATTTGCATTTTAAAAGACTGTGACGTGGTAAATCATGCCCAATGCCAAAACTGAATTATTTCTTTAATATGGTCGTGATGTAACATGTCCCAGTGTTATTGAGATGTACACAGAATTGTTAACCTCAAGCCTTCTGAATTTAATACAGTCCTCTGTTAGAAAAATGTGTATAGTTTCTCAAAATGAACAGAAGGTAGATTTCAGTGAGATTTCACTCCTAGGTTTTTGCCATATTTAACCCTTTCATATTTAAGTATTTCCTTTTTTAAAAAAAGTTCAGTTGAGTTCAGTTGCTCAGTCGTGTCTGACTCTTTGTGACCCCATGGACTGCAGCACACCAGGCTGCAGTTAAAAAAAGTTAACTGTCTACCATTTTAGATGAAATAGCTTACAACTATAGAGTCAGAAAGTATATTAGTGGTAAGAGAGCTGGAGGGGAAGTTGGAGAGAAACAGAGGTTACTGCCAAGGGGCACAAGGTTTCTTTTTTGCAGGTGAAAATGCTTTAATTGATATTGGTAGTGGTTCCATAATTCTGTGAATAAACTAAGAAAGACTGAATTGAACACTAAATGCTTGGATTTTATGGTATGTAAACTATTGTGTTGTCCTTTAGTCTCTAAGTCTTGTCCAGCCCTTTTGTAGCCCTATGGACTGTAGCCTGCTAGACTCCACTGTCCATGGGATTTCCCAGCAAGAATACTGGAGTAGGTTGCCATTTCCTTCTCCAGGGGATCATCCAGACCCAGGGATCGAACTCATATCTCTTGCTTGACAGATGGATCCTTTAACACTGAGCCACGAGGGAAGCCCAATATGTAAGTTATATCTCAATAAAGATGTCGAAAATTTAGCCTGCAAAATAAAAATGGAAAAAAAATCATATATTCTTTCAGTAGTAATATAGTGAAAGAGATTTTTTGAGACTACTTTGAAAATTCTGAAGTTTGATCATTTTCTCAAGTATTATGGTTACATTTCCAAGCTTTTACAAATATAAATCAGTTTACAGGATTTTTTTTTTCAAATGGACACATTTTTTGACCAAATTCTATGTTCCTGTTTAAGATCAAAGTAAGAAGAAAAGACCATTTTTATTTGAAATAACTTTAATTTCTCATGAAGAATATTAACTTTTCTGTCTAAAGTGTTTCCAAGTTATCAAAGCTAAATTCATTGTTGATATCATTGTTAATTCTGCTTTGCATATACTTACCTATTTAATCCACATTATACTCTATAATATAATAATTATTATCTTAAAGATTATTAACTTGGGGCAGAGAGAAGGTCGGTAGCCTGATCAGTGTAGTGGAGTTATTAAGTGGCAAATCCAAAATTTATAATTTAAATTTAAATTTAAAATTTATAATCCAGAATCTATACGATTCTGACACCAAAATTTCAGCTTTCACTTGTAATGTTCAATGGTTTGATAAAATTTCATAATCATACACATGACTGGCTGGCTTAACAGGATAAGATTGTATCCATAATGATTATTAATACAAAAGAAATTTAACAAATAATAAGTAAGCTGGCTATAAGTTGCGAATTTCTTTTTGATGAATAGAGTTTTATTATAATGATAGTAATAAAAATATCTAATATTTTATAGTCTTTGACTCATGCAGGAACACTTTAGAAAATTATAATTTTTGTATTAAACTTGAAGCTGGGATATAAATGCATAAAATAACTTGTTGAGAGTCATACAGTCAATGTAGTGAAAGTGTTAATCACTCAGTCATGTCCAGCTCTTTGCAACCCCAAGGACTGTAGCCTGCCAGGCTCCTCTGTTCATGAAATTCTCTAGGAAAGAATACTGGAGTGGGCTGCCATTTCTTTCTCCAGGGGATCATCCATGAAGCAACATGAAGCAAAGACTCTTTGTGACCCCATGGACTATATGGTCCATGGAATTCTTTAGGCCAGAATGCTGGAGTGAGTAGCCTTTTGCTTCTCCAGGGAATCTTCCTGACCCAGAGATTGAACCCAGGTCTCCTGCATTGCAGGCAAATTGTTTACCGCCTGAGCCACCAGGGAAGCCCTTGTGTTCCAATTACTTATCCTCTAATATAAAACATATCATAGGAATTCTGGCAAGCCAAGAGAAGAGGCTATATGAAACTTTAGTTAATCTCTTCCACTATCTAAACTTTGTATATAGTATTGACAGAATTCAGCCATTTTTGAACTACTTGCCTCTACTAAGCTTTTTAAAAAACTTTCTAGGAAAGTTGCTGTCTAAGGCCTAGGCATGAGCTTGTTGACCAGTAGGCTAATTTCTCAGGAAAAATATCAAAGATAGTATTAAGTATTACTTTTGAGTCTGTTACTGAGCTGAAGTCAAATACATGTCTGTATTAAGAAATCCACTAGAATTTTATTGCACTTCTGAAATATCCTGGGCTTCTCTGATCACTCAGTTGGTAAAGAATTTACCTGCAGTGGAGGAGACCCCAGTTTGATTCCTGGGTCAAAAAGATCTGCTGAAGAAAGGATAGTCTACCCACTCCAGTATTCTCAGGCTTCCCTTGTGGCTCAGCTGGTAAAGAATCCACCTGCAGTGCAGGAGACCTGGGGTTGATCCCTGGGTTGGGAAGATCCCCTGGAGAAGCGAAAGGCTACTCACTCCAGCATTCTGGCCTAAAGAATTCCATGGACCGTATAGTCCATGGGGTCACAAAGAGTCTTTGCTTCATGTTTTATGTATATGTAATTTAATATATATATATGTATGCATATATGTGTATATGTATGTATGTATATATATATGTAATGTATATATGTATGCAATGTAATATATATTTAGGTATATATACTTCATGTAATGACAGCTAAAGGGGAATCATATAATTAGAGAAGAACAAAAACATATGTTTTCGTTACCCAGTTTAATAATAAAACTCTGTAGGGTGTGTTATGTGAATATATATATATATTGGAGGGGGAAGTCAGAAGATCTTAAAATCTTAATTTTTTAAAGAAATCAGACACAACTGAAGTGACTTAGCAGCAGGAGCAGCAGCAGCATAGATATTTGAACCTAGTATCTCAGACACCTTCTTATCCCCCAACTCTCTTTTAAATATTTGTCTATGCTCCCCATTCATTTTTACATTTACACTGTATGAAAAATCCATTACTCAATAAGAATACTTAGTTCAGTGGCTTCATGTTTGAAGTCAATAGATGTTTCAGAATTCATCTTACTTGACCTTTCAGTGGCCTTTAAAAAATGCCCCTTCTTCATATTATAAACTTTTTTTTGGCCTGTAGCTTTAATGATGTTATAATCTCCTGGTTTTCCTGCTACCTCCCTGGTCTCATCATCTCTTTTGCTTTATTCTATATTCTAAATTTTCTATACATTTCTATTAGTTGAAATATTTCTTCAAGGTCTTGTCTTGCATCTTTTCTCTTCTCCATATATTCTATCACCAATGTTTTCCCTGTATTTCCAAAAGAAATAATACAAATATGTAAGATAAATAGAACACTCCCATTTACATAAAATGGATATTCTTTGACAAGAAAACCAGGATGGTAACTTTTGGAATGGCAGAATAATAACCTCTGAAAATCCACTTTTAAGTAAAAGCAATAAAACACAGGCAAAACTATCTAAAAACAACTTTCAAAGAACTCTGAGAATTAACAACCTAGACAGGATATTAAAAAGCAGAGACATTACTTTGCCAACAAAGGTCCGTCTAGTCAAAGCTATGGTTTTTCCAGTAGTCATGTATGGATGTGAGAGATGGACCATAAAGAAAGCTGAGCATCAAAAAACTGATGCATTTGAACTTTGCTGTTAGTGAAGACTCTTGAAAGTCCCTTGGACTGCAAGGAGATCAAACCAATCCATCCTAAAAGAAATCAGTCCCGAATATTCACTGGAAGGACTGATGTTGAAGCTGAAACTCCAATACTTTGGCCCCCTGATGTGAAGAACTGACTCATTTGAAAAGACCCTGATGAGGGGAAAGATTGAAGGCAGGAGGAGAAAGGGACAACAGAGGATGAGATGGTTGGATGGCATCACCTACTCGATGGACATGAGTTTGAGCAAGCTCCGGGAGTTGGTGATGGGCAGGGAAGCCCGGTGTGCTGCCATCCATATGGTTGCAAAGAGTTGGACACAACTGATTGACTGAACTGAACTGAAGTGAACTGAGAAGTAACAAAAAGCTTTTAATAATCTAATTATTCAAGAAAAAGTGCTAAATCGAGTAAGAAGTGTGACTTTTATGTTGTATTAACCTTTCCTAATCCCAGCCCTCTAAAACCAACAGTCTTGCAATTATGTGCTGAGTTTAGTCATTCAGTCGTGTCAGATTCTTTTCAACTTCGTGGACTAGAGCCCACCAGTCTCTTCTGTCTGTGGGAATTATCCAGGTAAGAATACTGGAGTGGGTTGCCATGCACTTTTCCCGGAATCTTTCCAACCCAGTGATCGAACCCAGTTCTCACACATTGCAGGCGGATTCTTTACCCACTGAGACACCAGAGAAGCAACTATAGTTGCTGTCAACCACAGCTGCAAGTTCCATTCCTAGGGATTGTCTTTGACAGACTCACTGTTTGCAAACAGGATTGCCCACAGGGCGTTTGTCAAAAATTATCAAGGGCAATTGTTTAACATTGGAGCTGTCAAACATAGCAATATAAGTAGGTCTAAACAGAGACTGACAAAAACAACTTCAGAAATTGGCAAATGAAATATCCATAATGAGATTTGTAAAGCTCCAACATATTCATAGCAATCTAGAAGGCTACACATATCTATACAGTTGCTCACATGCCACAATGTACCCTAGAAGGCTTCAAACTCTAACTGAGCAAGAACAGTAATGTAAGATTGGTTCAAAATGTAATAATCAATGTACTGTGACATATATGTAATAAAGGACAAATGCCACGATTATCTATATAGACTTAGAAAAAAATATCAAATGCCAACATCGTTTTATAATAAAAAAGCTTCAACCAGGAATAGAAAGAGATTTCTTCAACTTGATAAAAACTACATCTGAAATATTCACACTAACATTATATAAAGTTTTAAAAGGCTAGCTGTGTCCCTCTAAATACCAGAAACAAGTGAAAGATGTTGGCATTTGCCACTTCTATTCAATATTTTACTGAAAGTTCTACCTAGAGTAATTAGACAAGAAAAATAAAAAGATATATAGATAGAATAGGAAAAAATGCAAATATCTCTATTCTCAAAAGAAAATATCTTATATATAGAAAAACCAAAGTAATAGACAAACGTGTATTAGAACTCATTAACATGCTCAGCATAGTTGCAAGATTCAAGATTAATGTAAAACAAGTTATATTGCTAGACACTTAAAAATAAGCAGTACAAATGTCAAGTTCTTAGAAAAACTGTTCAAAATGATCTTTTGTTTTCATTAAGAGGTCAAATTTGATATTTTGATACAACTTTCATGTCATTCTTATAATTTGCTTGAATTCTTTTCATAATCTATCACATTTTTTTTGTTTTATGGATGCACTTAGGATAAAAAGATGTGGCATGATATGGCTAGTTTTTGCTATGTTTTTAATGTCTATAAAAGCATTTATTTTAAAATGATCACTGAGTTTTTAGTTTATTCACTCAAACTATATATATATATATAGTGTGTGTGTACGTGTGTGTGTATATATATGTATTTTTTTTTAACATTTTAGGCTCTTTCTTCTCTTTAAAATCTATGGCAATAACTCCATTTAAGTCTCTGAAAAGCAACATAAAATTTCAATCCTGGCATAAGCTGTACTTTCAATATTTATACTTCAGTCCCTACAAAGTTGAGCAAATCATTTTATTCTAATCAAAAGTTTAGTTTAAAAATCTAAAGAAAAACACAGTTAACTGAGCATCTGTCCTAAGAATAATCTTCACTTGGTAAGTCTTGGTGGAACAGGTAAAACCAAAGTGCTCTTCAGTGTCTCCTGTATATGCTTACAAGAAGTGCATAGATCTGATGGCTCTAAGAATGGTGACTACAGTATAGATTATAGGGTTAGACAAACTCAGAGCCTATTTTTTCAGCCATGATATGTCTCCCAGTGGAAATATTTGCATTTATATATATAGGACTTCCCTGATGGCTCAGACGGTTAAGCGTCTGTCTACAAAGCAGGAGATCCGGGTTCAATCCCTGGTTTGGGAAGATCCCCTGGAGAAGAAAATGGCAATATATATATATCAGAGAAGGCAATGGCACCCCACTCCAGTACTCTTACCTGGAAAATCCCATGGATGGAGGAGCCTGGAAGGCTGCAGTCCATGTGGTCGCTGAGGGTAGGGGACACGACCGAGCGACTTCACTTTCACTTTTCACTTTTATGCATTGGAGAAGGAAATGGCAACCCACTCCAGTGTTCTTGCCTGGAGAATCCCAGGGATGGGGGAGCCTGATGGGCTGCTGTCTATGGGGTCGCACAGAGTAGGACACGACTAAAGTGACTTAGCAGCATATATATATATATAATATATATAATTTCATTTATTCATCTTTGACTGTGCTGGGTCTTCCTTGCTTTGTGAGCTTTCTCTAGTTGTAAAGAGTGGCAGCTTCTCTGTACTTATGGTTTGCAGGCTTCTCACTGTGTTGGCTTTTCTTGTTGTGGAGCATGGCCTCTAGAGTACATGGGCTTCAGTAGTTGCAACACATGGGCTCAATAGTTGCTGCTTCCAGGCTCTGGATCACAAGCTCAATAGTTGTTGCTCACTGAGCTTAGTTGCTCCATGGAATGTGGGATCTTCCCAGCTCAGGGATGCCCCATGTCTGCTGCACTAACAGATGGATTCATTACCACTGAACCATCAGGGAAGCCCCTAATGGCATTTTAATTCAGGTGGGATTGTCCTATTATCGTGGACTATGATCAAAAACAATTATGGATCTTTAAACATTCACCGGAGAAGGCAATGGCACCCCACTCCAGTACTCTTGCCTGGAAAATCCCATGGACGGAGGAGCCTGGTAGGCTGCAGTCCATGGGGTCGCTAAGAGTCAGACACGACTGAGCGACTTCACTTTCACTTTTCACTTTTCACTTTCATGCATTGGAGAAGGAAATGGCAACCCACTCCAGTGTTCTTGCCTGGAGAATCCCAGGGACAGAGGAGCCTGATGGGCTGCCGTCTATGGGGTCGCACAGAGTCGGACACAGCTGAAGCAACTTAGCAGCAGCAGCGGCAGCAAACATTCACAGTTGTTCAGTAAAACACAAAACAGTAACAGCTACTTTCCTGAATGGATCAACTTACATGATAGAAATCACAGCAAATATTGTTCTTACATAATGAGAAAGCAGAAATAAGCACATTGTTTTTTCTATGATCATACCAACCTGAACGTACTTGCCAATCTGCTCTGATCTCAGAGGTAAAGGCATTTTTTTTTTATATAATCATCAACGTTGCTATACTTTAAAACAGCACATAAGAGTCTATCCCAAACTCCTAACATATATCCCTCCCCCAATATAAAATTTTAAAAAAAAAGGTTCATCTTCAAACCAATTTTGAAAAGAGTTCTTCAATCCTTTATTTTTAAAACCAGTCTTGAAAGTGTACATCTTTTCTCCTCCATGCCAAAGGCATGGCTGGAAGGCAAGAGGTGCTGTCCCATTCAGTACAGATTGAGATGTATTGCAATATGGACTCCTTTATTATGTCCATACCTCATCTAAAGCATGAGCTTCAAAGTCATACAGTGTCATCATTTTGATCATAAAAATGATAGTATTTCAAGTTGCTCACTCCTATCAGGTTTCGTTAAGATAATGATGCTACATTAAAATTCAAAATAAATCTGAAAGCACTTTAAAATTTTAAAAAATTACAATTTTCAACAACAAGTTTTCAAGTGAGACAAATAAAACATTTGAATGTGAACACTTGTCCAAAGCCACGTGGTAGTTATTTTGAACTAACCCTAAAACCCAGATGTCCTAATCACAAACCCAGTGCCTGTCCCATCAAAATCTCTAGAGAATGTTTTTTTACTCCAGATCATAGGGTTTTATGGAGGTATTTTGGCTCATTTATATTATGAAAATAGCAGGACAAACTTTCTGAATCTGATTGTTATATTCTATTAAATCTAAATTTAATCTGTTCAGAAATAACTGTAATTCAGATTATTTATTTTATTAATTTCTATGTGTTTTTTGTATAGAGCAAAGCAACTTTATTATTCAATAAACATTTACTTAATTTTCTGTTACTGGTTAAATACAGTGTGGATATGAAGTTGAAGGGAAGTAAGACCTTTCCATTAAAAATGCTTACCAGTTTTATCTGAGAGATTTTGAAAAGTCATTATATTATAAAATATAATTCCCATTTCTTGTACTTCCTTCCTTGAACGTGCATATCACCAGGGCCTTGATTTGGCCGTTAAATTATTAAGCAGAGATCTATATGTCACTTCTGAGCAGAAGCTTTAACAGTTTCTATGTGATTTGCCAGATTTTCTTTTCCCTGGCTTGAATATAATAGAAACATAGACATAGAGCCTTTCTCCAGTTGTTAAAGTAGAAACCAAATCTATTTTGACTATACACACTGTGTTCTGTATTGTCAAGTACCTAGAAAGAAACACTTGACACTCTCAAACTGGGAAATTAGAAAAAAAATTAAGAAAGGAATCATTTGTAATAATGAAATTAAGGTGAAAGGAATCATTAGTGATGGTATAGTAGACCAGGATTAAAATATCTTGCATCGTCAGTACTCCCAGACCTGAAAATGCAAGTAAAAATGTTACTGGGACGTGAAGCAAAAGAGAATATATTCTTGGATGAATCCATCTCAAGATATCTCTACAAGAAAGGAGTAAAGGGAACTAAGTGTACAGTCTCGTTTTCTTTCCTGCCTCATACCTGCAGCCAAATGGAAGTTGGTTGTACAAAGATCAGCCTCTCAGTTACCAAGCAGGCTGGAACATGCATCCGGAAGGGAACTGGGGAGATGATTTGACACAAGTACAAAACCTTACCCTTGGTCAGATTATTGTGGGAACACATGAAATAGCAGATAAAAAGAGGACTTTCAGGAAAGTTATAGAGGAATACAACTTGGGCTGAATCTTAGAGGTATAACATAATTACTTTAGACAATTTGTGATGATCTTTTGATCTAGGTATCGAGGAAAGCCTGTGTGTAGAGGAAAACCTAAGCCAATACAGTGTTTTCAGAAATAAAGATTTAGATTAAAGAATGAAGATTTAATATCTGATCTAGGACTATGAAACAATAAGGTTGACCAGAACATGGAAAACTTTCTGTATTACATTAAATAATGTTGACTTTACCCTGAAGTCCAAGAGGAAGTTCTGAAAGATTTAAAAACAGTGACATGCCTGGGTTTCTAATTAAAGTCAAAATGTAGCAGTACTAATAATCACTTACATTTATTGAGCGATTACAATGGGCCAAATCGTGTTCTGAGCTCTAAGTACTGCCGAGAGTCAGATACTGTCATTTTGGCAATTTTGTAAGTGAAGATACTGAAGCAGAAAGTAGTCACTCTAGATGACATATAGTACATAATGGGGTGGAGATAAAATATGAATATGAATGCAGGACCGAGGCAGGAAGACAGTATAAAAGTTATTCAGATAAGGAACAAAAACCAGAGGGATAGTGCTGATAATGGGGACAAGAAAAGTCATTCTAAAGCTTAAACCTGTCAGATACGTGCTTGATTGACTATGTGAAATGAAGGGAAAAAGGAAATCCGCCATACACACATGGTATCTTTAACTGAAAATACGTGTTACACTTAACATTTTACACAACTGCCGTTTTCATTTTGAACAAAAATATGTAAAATTATCAAAGATCATGTAGATTCACAGATGTTAATGAGCATATTTAATTTGGGGTGGGGACTGTTGAATTTATTTCAGATTTCTACATTAAAAAGGAAAACATAATTTAATATTGCAAATATTATCTCTTAGAGCTTGCAAATTAAAAATGAAGTGACAAATAGCAAAGAGAGTAAAATTGGGGTTTAGCTCAGTCATGAAACTCATAAAGCTAGGGTAAATCGTACTGGGCCTTTGTGATACCTGCCTTAATAGATCTGCCTTTCATCTGAGTATTTGAAAAGCTAATTAAAGCAGCAACTATAGCTTCTTATCTCCATCATCATCTCACTAATTTTGTAGGTCAATCCTATTTTTATCTTCATTAAATGCTTAACTAGCTCTTATCTTCCTCTAAGGTAATCTGGGATATTTTTGGTTGTGGTAAAATTTAGATGTGTTGTAAATGAGTAATTTAAACAGTTTTGACATTAACTAAAGTATACTTCTTGTTGTTTTTTTTTTTAATTTTTTCTATACCTTGGCATGTAAACAGTTTCACATAAAGATGAAATATCTATGACAAGAAATTGCTTCTATGTATTACAGTTGAGAATATTATCTACCCTTTATACACACAAACACAGGCACGCAAACTCAAAAATCATCTATCTTAAATAGGTACTATTTTTAAATTAAATTCTACTTTAAAATTAAAGACTATTAGTGCATATGTTGATAAAGGTAGCATAGTAGCATTAGAAAATGCATAGTGTAATAATATAATGGGGAAGATATGTTACTTTATTTTAAAGAATAAGGGCAAATATTGTATTATTATTATTAAGGGAACAGTGGCATTGAGAGCAGATCTATGAAAACATTAATGGAAAAGTAAGACATAAACGATTAGTCACATGTATAAGCTGAAGGGACTAGATACTTCAGCATTTTATTAATTGGAGGCTTCTGTTCCTCACCTCATTAGTCTGTTCACGACACGGTAACTGGTTTCTTTTAGAATGTGTGGTTGAAGAAAGAGATAGAGACTATATGGAAGCCACTTATCTTTTATGACCTAATGATGAAAGTCACATATAATTACCCCTTCCCATCTTGTTCTCTTGGCACATAGAAAAATCTTAATAAAAATATGTAGCAGAGGACTTTATGAGAGTGTAACTATCAGAAAGTTATTTCCCTTTATTTACAGTGAACATCCTGGCTTCTAGCAATAGCTAAGTATTCTTTTGTTGTTGTTGTTCCTTAGCACATCTCCAGTAGTCTCAGAACTGCTTTAACCCTAACTCTTACCGGTACATACGTATGCTGAAGAAGAGAGTTCAGACTTCTCTGTAGTTCTTTTCCATCCCCAAACCTTCTTAGGAGTCCGAGTACATAGTTAGATTCTATGTATCATTTTCCTTCGTGCGTCTCACAATGGAAATGAAAGTAGATTTTTATCTTAGTTTATGATAAAAATGATCTACTACATAGTTTCTCTTTTCATCTTCTTAAATATTTTTCAGATATGTTCAAAGTTTCAAATGTTTGAAAGCTCCTTATAAGGAAGGAAGGAAAAATTGCTTCCTTGTTTTTGTTTGAATTTTTACCTTTTTCATGTACTAGTGCGTCATTACATGTCACTTACAGCAAAAAGAAAAGCACAACGTTTAATTTTCCATTCAGCATAAAGCTATACGATTGCATTTATTCATGCAGTTGTATAGTTCATTTAAATGCTTTAACTAATAAGTCTAGGTTATAACTTAAAGGACTTCTGACTTTCAAATTACCATGACAATACCTTTTACTATTCTATCCTTCCTTCTGTCACTTTCTGTCTTAAAATTGAGTTGTTCAGTTCAATCTGGGCATATATATATATGTGTGTGTGTGTGTATATATATATATATATATATATATATATAAAGTTTGGTTCTATTGTGACTGAACAGAAAAATAAGAGCTCTTTAGTTCAGTTCAGTTCAGTCGCTCAGTCCTGTCCAACTCTTTGTGACCCCATGAATCGCAAAAGCTCTTCAGATGGATGCAGTCACCATTTCTGGAAAAGTACACTTAAGACGGACTGTGATGAAAAGAGTACTATTGAATCGAAGGACGTACCATAAGCCTGATTTTAAATTGTCCCCACATCTCCCTCTGGTCCTGTAACTACACTTTGATTATGAAAATAAAGGTTGTGGATAAAAAACAACTTAATATTGATCTTTGTGCAGCTTGCATTACGTAAGAGAAGCTTTGCAAGATGCACTGAGTTACAAGTGTTGGATTCAGTCAGGGCTAGCTTCATGGAACTTTGACCGACCCAGTCAAAAATACACCTATAGCAAAGAATTTTTGTGGTTGTTGTTGTGTGTGTTTGCCTCTTACTGTAAGGTTTATTCAGTGGTGGTCATCTTCTTGTTATCTTGGATGTCAGGTGGAGATGGTGTCCAGGTGACCCCCCTTCCTGGTGGCTGCACTGTCTAGAATCCAGGCCTTTGAGGTTATCGTGATGAAACTGAAAGCAGTAAAGGCACGTATTGATTAGAACTGTCGTGTATGCATCACCTTTCATTTCCTTAAGGTGCTTTTTGGCTGTCAGTCCGCCTACATAGGGCTTTTAAATACTATCTTAATGCTTCTTTTCATTAATTTTACCAACTTCTTTCCCTATATTCACACTTGTCATTTTGATGTTTTTGCTTATTACTACCTAAGTGAATACATGTTTCAAAATTTAGCCAGATACTCAGACATTTGGGCAGAGTTTATACAAAGATCTGATGTTCTCAATATTTGTCATTCTACTATTATTTGATAAATAATATTATATAATTAATGTATAAATTAGAATATTATGTAAATAATATCTATTATTATTTTCCCATTTATTAGTGACTATGATAGTCAGAAATTTCATCCCATGATTCTTTGAGCTAGAAATATTTCAGATTTTCTACCAAAGTTTTCACCAGAGTAAACAGCAATGATTGTTGCCTACTCTCTCACTGAAAGACAGATGAAATGGGAATCCCTTGTCAATGGAGAATTTGCCTGCTTCATTTCCCTTTCTAACACCTTCAGAGCTTTGTACTTTTTAAAAACACTTCTTACCAGTGTTATTGTTTTTCCTACAAGAGCATTCTTTGGCAGATCAGAAGCAGATCTCCCATATCTTTATATGCATTTGATTAGCTTTATGAATGAATAATTTAGGTACAATATGTTACAATCATTTAAGGTCTGATTCAGTGCCATTTGCCAGATATATGCACTAACACACCACTGCTACAAGCAAAATGCAGAGCATTTCCATCAACCCCCCAAACTTCCCCATGTGTTACTGGATTGCATCGTTATCTCTGTACCCAGCTTAAAGCAAACACTGATCTTTCTGCTATCACTAGAGTTTAGTTTGCACTTACTGAATTTTTCGATTTCAGATTTTTATTTATTTGTTTGTTTACCTATTATTTGTATTTGTTTTCTTGCATTTAGTAAAATGACTTTTGCTCATGCTTATTGTTTCTTATACTAGTATTCATTTTTATCACTGAGAAGAACATAGAGAATAATATATAATTTCCAAAAAATTCATTTTCATATTTTATGTTAATATCATTACACATACATAAAATGGTTTATTTTATACTATATCAATATGTCTTTGGACAAGGTGAAGTATGACTGTGCCTCAGGTTGGTATCTAGAAAATTGGTCAACCAAGGTATCCCTGGTGCTGACATTATGATCAGATAAGATCCTCTTTGTTTCCTTCTTTTGTCTTTATGGGCTTCCCTTGTGGTTCAGGTGGTAAAGAATCCACCTGCAATGCAGGAGACCTGGGTTCGATCCCTGGGTTGGGAAGATCCCCTGGAGAAGGGAAAGACTACCCACTCCAGTATTCTGGCCTGGAGAATTCCATGGGCTGTATAGTCCATGGGGTCACAAAGAGTCGGACACAATTGAGCAACTTTCACTTTCACTTTGTCTTTATAGCTCTTTATTTAAAGTTTCCTAATACAGAATGTTTAAGTTTTATATAAGAAAAAGTATCCTGTTCCCATTAAGGCTCTTAAGAAATTCTCCAGACATAGTAAGGTTGCATATGCTAGGAAACCTGGAAAAAAAAAAAAAAGTAGTGTGTACAACAGGAAGTAATATCACTTGTGACAGAGAACCATTTCTTAGAAGCTCATAATATTACTCAGTTTTAGTTTTTTATTATTTAATTTAGGTTAAATTTAATAGCTTTAAATTAAATATAGTATGTAATGGGCTTCCGTGGAGGCTCAGCAGTAAAGAATCCTACAGTGCAGGAGATACAGGTTTGATCCCTGGGTCAGGAAGATCCCTGGAGGGAGAGCATGGCAACCCACTCCTGAATTCTTGCCTGAAGAATCCCATGGACAAAGAAGAATCCCATGGTGTGCTACAGTCTATAGGGTCGCAAAGAGTCGGACAGGACTGAAGTGACTGAACACACACACAGAGCATGTAATAATAGCCTGTTTTAAAGAGTTTTTATGTGCATCTTTATCTACAGTTTATCCTTCTATTACTTGGTCTTTACATATAAAGTGAGCAATGTCTAAAGCACCATTTGCAGTGTATTATCACTAATTGTTTCTGAGTGAGGGAATTTGAGGTAGTTTGTTTTCTTCTTCTCTGTACTGCTTGGATTTTTAATAATAAACATGGATACTTATAAAAAGTCAAAAAAAGCCATTGATAATATCCCCCAAATTTGAAAAACTTGCACTCATCATTGCTGAGAGTTGTGCAAATTGGTAGAACTGAATCATTTTTGTTAAAGGAAACAGGCAACCCACTGCTGTATTCTTGCCTGGGAAATCCCATGGACAGAGAAGCTGGGCAGGCTACACAGCTCATGAGGTCAAGAGTTGGACATGACCTCTTCTATGAACTCTAGTCTGCAGAATTTAAGAACAGTACATTGAAACATTTTAGACCTGTATTCATAACACTGTGGTTTGCAAAAGCAACATGTTGGAAAGCTTCATTTAATTGGAGGAAAGAAAGTGAAAGTGAAGTCGCTCGGTCAGGTCTGACTCTTTGTGACCCCATGGACCATAGCCTATCAGGCTTCTTTGCCTATGAGATTTTCCAGGCAAGAGTACTGGAGTGGGGTGCCATTTCCTTCTCCAGGGGATCTTCCCAACCCAGGGATTGGACTCGGATTTCCTGCATTGCAGACAGATGCTGATTGGAGGAAGGGTATATTAAATATGGAAATTCCTTATTCTGGGATACACTGCAATCATAAAAAAACAAGGTACATCTATATATTCTAGCCCCTGGAAAATGGAATGGCTACCCACTCCACTATTCTTGGCTGGGGAATTCCATGTACTGAGGAGCCTAGAAGGCTGTAGCCTTCAGTCTGTGAAGTCACAAAGAATCGGACATGACTGAGCAATTAACAGATTCACTTTCACATGTGGTCTAATTTGGAAGACTATGAGAGCTTATGAAGACAAAAAAATAGAAAAAATAATTTTTCAATGTGCTAGGCATTGTTATAGCAATTTAGACATGTGAACTTAAGTACATAGAGCATCCTGAGGATTTCAATCTTTACCCGCAGTTTAAAGATGGGCATACTGCATCACTGTGAATGTAGCTTACTCTTCTGACAGAGGTGCTGAGAGCAGTCTGGCTCCATTGCTGTTTCTTGTAACACTTTGAAATAGTGTGTCTAACACTGGAGCTAATGTGTACAATTATGATTCCATTTTTGTATGAGACAATGAGAGAGAGAGAAAGAGAGGTGTTTAATGACAATGAGACAGAGACACAAATCAAGATCAAGGTCTGTTTACATCTGCAAAAGAATCATACAGTGTTTGCCCCAAGTCAGGCACATAATTATCTTAAGAGAAGGAAAATTTTACTTCTTTCTATACAATATTTTTTAGTGGTTTTTTTTTTTTTTGTGTGTGTGTGTGTGTGTGTGTGACTTTTCTGAAACTTTCAGATGGGAGTAAATCGTTAAATAAAGAGCCAACCCTCACAGTGTTCTGACTAGCTATGACACTTTGAGCATTTACATAACATTTCTTAGTATGTTTCCTCACTCTTAAATTGGATAAAATAATAACATCAATATCATTAGTTTCTTGTGAAGATCAGATGAGATTGTTAAACTTCTAAGAACAGTTAGTTCCTGGTATAAAGTAAAAGGTAATAGTTAGCTTTTTTAAATTTTATTTTTAATTGGATGATAATTGCTTTACAATTCAAATGTGCTGGTTTCTGCCATACAACGTGAACCAGCCATAAGTCTACATATATCCCCTCCTTCTTGAAACTCCCCATCCCGACCCCCTATCTCACCCCTCTAGGTCATCACAGAGCCCAGGGCTGAGCTCCCTGTGTTATATAGAAGCTTCCCACTAGATATCTTTTACACATGATAGTGTATATATGTTAATGCTCTTCTCTCAATTCTTCCCACTCTTTCTTTCACCTGCTGTGTCCATGAGTACATACTCTATGTCTGAGTGTCTCAGTTCAGTTTAGTCACTCAATCATGTCTGATTCCTTGCAACCCCATGAACCACGGCTCGGCAGGCCTCCCTGTCCATCACCAACTCCTGGAGTCCACCCAAACCCATGTCCATCGAGTTGGTGATGCCATCCAACCATCTCATCCTCTGTCATCCCCTTCTCCTCCTGCCCTCAATCATTCCCAGCGTCAGGGTCTTTTCAAATGAGTCAGCTCTTCACATCAGGTGACCAAAGTATTGGAGTTTCAGCTTCAACATCAGTCCTTCCAATGAACACCCAGCACTGATCTCCTTTAGGATGGACTGGTTGGATCTCCTTGCAGTCCAAGGGACTCTCAAGAGTCTTCTCCAACACCACAGTTCAAAAGCATCAATTATTCAGTGCTAAGCTTTCTTTATAGTCCAACTCTCACATCCATACATGACTACTGGAAGAACCATAGCCTTACAGACTCTCTGCCTTTGAATATGCTGTCTAGGTTGGTCATAACTTTTCTTCCAAGGAGTAAGCATCTTTTAATTTCATGGCTGCAATCTGCATATGCAGTGATTTTGGAGCCCAGAAAAATAAAGTCAGCCACTGTTTCCACTATAGATTTAAGGGACTAGGTCTGATAGACAGAGTGCCTTATGAACTATGGATGGAGGTTTGTGACATTGTACAGGAGACAGGAATCAAGACCATCCTCAAGAAAAAGAAATGCAAAAAAGCAAAATGGCTATCTGAGGAGGCCTTACAAATAGCTGTGAAAAGAAGGAAAGCAAAAAGCAGAGGAGAAAAGGAAAGATATACCCATTTGAATGCAGAGTTCCAAAGAATAGCAAGGAAAGATAAGAAAGCCTTCCTCAGCTATCAGTGCAAAGAAATAGAGGAAAACAATAGAATGGGAATGACTAGATATCTCTTCAAGAAAATTAGAGATACCAAGGGAACTTTTCATGCAAAGATGGGCTCAGTAAAGGACAGAAATGATATGGATCTAACAGAAGTGGAAGATATTAAGAAGAGGTGGCAAGATTACACAGAAGAACTGTACCAAAAAGATCTTCATGACCCAGATAATCATGATGGTGTGATCACTCACCTAGAGCTAGACATCCTAGAATGTGAAGTCTGAGTGTCTGCTGCTGCTGCTAAGTCACTTCAGTCATGACTGACTCTGTGCAGCCCCATTGGCGGCAGCCCACCAGGCTCTCCATCCCTAGGATTCTCCAGGCAAGAACACTGGAGTGGGTTGCCATTTCTTTCTCCAGTGCAGGAAAGTGAAAAGTGAAAGTGAAGTCGCTCAGTCATGTCCGACCCTTAGGGACCCCATGGACTGCAGCCTTCCAGGCTCCTCCGTCCATGGGATTTTCCAGGCAAGAGTACTGGAGTGGGTTGCCATTGCCTTCTCCACCATATATATGCATTAATATATTATTCATAAAAAGTTATGCATGAGCCCAAAAGTTATATATGAGCCCAAACAGATACAAGGTTGAAAGAATAAGCTAAAAAAAGAGCAAAGTAGTGTAGTATGTGTCAACTTAACTAACTTTAAGAGGCAAATTGAAGCATACTTAAATTATTTGGGAATAACAAATATTGCAATTTGGTACATGTAACTGAAGAATCTACAGATGATCCCAAAATTTTCCATGTGTAAAATAAGCTTTGAATTGATTGCTTTCCCAAGCATACCTGGTTTTTTATGAGGACCAAATAAAATAATATAAAAGTACTCTGGAACTTACAAATCATCCTTTAAATACAAGTAGTTCCTATTCTGGTTTATATTATTCTAAATGACTTATTCTTGGCTTTGTGTCATGCTATGTTAATATACTGGTAGAATTACTATTACAAACATCAAATGATAAATACTTTAAAAGACAGGAAATATTCTAGATATTTAAAAAATAATTCATAATTTTACACACTTAGATTTCATGAATTGTACTATAGAGTGATGAAAGTTAACTAGTAAGTGGCAATTAATAGCAAGTTGATATTTATTTTGAGTCAATCAGTGCCAGCCTTATCAGAACAACATGAATTTTGAGACTACAATAACAATATAAAATATTAGCATACTTAGAGGGAAAAATGTTTGTATGTTTCCAGGTTCTCCAAAATATAATTAATTTTCAGAAGCTTTTCTTAAAAAAGGTTAATAATGATTGGTTTGAACAATATTAAGTATTTGTCTTTTCATTTTTATATCTTTTAGAATATATATAGTATGGAAAACATTAAATTATGAAATAAAATGATTTGAAAAATATGATATAGCTCAGTGTATCATGTTTATCACATCATTTTGAATATTTACTTCTACGTTTTAACATGTATAAAAAGATTTCAATCTAAAACTAGAGGATATTGAAATAGAATTTCTCACTCATGCTCCCTCAGAAGAATAGATCTTAAGAACTGAGAGACTGGTTTCCTGTATATGCCCGATTTACTGAAGAACAAGACTTAGCTCCTGACCAGGGACCATCTGCCAAGAACTCTCTCAGCCCTCAAGCCAATGAACTTACTGCTTCAACTCAGGCTAGGCTTTGCCCATTTGCACTCTTGCCCATAAATAGAACCTGACCCAAAGGACTCATCTCTAGCTTGGCACACTCAGCTGTGTCCGACTCTTTGCAACCCCATGGACTCTTCTGTCCATAGGGTTCTCTCCAGGCAAAAATACTGGAGTGGATAGCCATTCCCTTCTTCAGGGCATTTTCCCAACCCAGGGGTCGAACTCAAGTCTCCTGCACTGCAAGCAGATTCTTTACCCTCTGAGCTACCAGGGAAGTTTTATGTGTCCCAAATTGCAATTCCTCTGCTATTTCCAAATAAACTCCATTTCTGGTCATTTGAACTTGCCTCAGTTTAACCTCCTTTATTGAGGTCAATACATACAAATATTTGATCACATCTTAAAAAATATAAATAGGTATTCTTTATCTTGAGCTTCCCTGGTAGCTCAGAAGGTAAAGAATCTGCCTGCCATGCAGGAGACCTGTGTTTGATCCCTAGTCATTATCTTGTGATGTTTTGAGAAATGCAATATTATTCCTGAATAGTAAATAATGATTCATGTGACTATCCTGTCCCTTTGAAAGATTTTCTAATAACTGGTACTAAACCATAAGTTAAGGGAATGAAATGTTAGAAATACTAAATTTGTGATGAGAAGTGTTACGCAAAGTTTGATGTGCTATTTTGAATTGCATACTGATAATAAAAGATTGTTAATAGAAATGAAACATGTAACTGCAAGCAATTATAATTTACCAGGTTACATATATGTTGGTCAAATTTATTTGGAGCTAGTAACAAAGCAGAACCTATCATTTTAAATGACTGATCAGGGTATAGGCAATTTTGACACTCAGCAGTTGGGCTTCAGTAAAATAAACTTGCCGTTTGAATGGAGATAGATGGAACAGCATGGAGTTTATATTTTAATTACTTCAGTATCTCACTGACATTAAAATGTTCCTTTTGGCAAAGGATGGAGTTTTACAGTGCACTTGTGATAAGTAATACACCAGTTGCAGAGTAACTATATGGATTGAATCTAGTTTACAGGAATGAATGCACTGGTACTTTTCAATGAAAGAATAAAAATATTCTTACTCAGTCACTGTCCCATCTGACTCACAATCTGCGGGGCTCTTGCCAAAATTGAATTATATGTTTCTTAGGAAAGGAATATTTTTTTAGAGATGTACTACTTAAATAAATAGAGTGAGATTGGGAGGCCCAGTTCCTTGGAGAAAAGTTTGCTGACCACCATAGGATTGACAAAGATTTTCTTTCACATCACTGTCACCAAATACCTTCTGCTTACACTCTCTGAGCACTTATTGTAGTATGTTATAGGTAAATTTTTTAGCTATCTCTCATTGTTTAATTGGGAAATAATTTGTCAATGATGTCTGATATGCAATGTGCCATGTATCATGTTAAAATGTTAATGAAAGTATTATATAACATTTTAGCATAGAAAATTCTGCTTTATATTATTAAAAATTGATGCTATGCATGAATTTACTTATGAATTTACATAGTATGATAAAATTAAGGGGAAAACAACCCCAAAACCTAAATTTCAAAATGGGCAAAAGATATGTACACAGAAAAGATACATATTGATTGTTCACGGAAAATGAAATAATACCGTGAAAAGATATTCAATGTAACATATAGTAAGGCAAACAAAAAGCTACTAACGTAATTTTCACTCCTCATTAAGAAAATTCATCATATATTTGGAATTATATAGGATGCAGTCGTTTGACTTTGGCTTCTTTCCTTGCTCAGGAAACTTTGGAGATTCATGCATGTATGTGTAAGTCATTCGTGTTTTTGAACAGTATTGCATTGCCTTATGTACCACAATTTGTTTAACCATTCAGCATTTATTGGACATCTTTCCCAATTTTGGCAATGATGGAAAGGGTGACATAAACATTCTTTACTGATTTTTCCATGGACCTCCCTTTTTTTTTTTTTTCCTGGTGATGTGTGTGTATAATATGAATCAGATGTGAATTTTACAAGCTCTTTCTCATTTACTTAGACACTTAAGCAATGGTCCAACTTAAAGTCACTGAATGTTACATACATACTGTGGTTTAGACACTCATCATTCTTATCTATGAGAGTCTGATCCTTGGGATCATTCCTGTTGCTAAATATAGAGTTGCATTGACACATTGAGTCAGAAAAACAGGGGTCATTCCATTTCTTCATTTTGAAATAATTTTAGATATACAAACTAGTAATGATAGTAAAAAGATAAAAAGTAATGATAGTAAAACGATGAAAGATATAATGATAATAAAAAGAGTTCCTATAGAATCTTTCACTCAGCTTCACCTAATGACTACATCTGTAGCCATAATCCTGGTACATGGATCAAACTGAGAAATTAACCTACAGACTATACTTGAAATTCATTTTTCCCCCCTATTGATGCCCTTTTTTATTTCTTCCATGATTCTTCTATACAGGAGACCACATTGCACTTAGTCATGATCCTTAATCTCCTTAAACTTTTCATGTTTTCTCAATCTTTCCTTGTTTTTGTTACACTGACACCTTTGAAAAGTATTGGTCTGTTATTATGAAGATGTCCCCCATTTTGGGTTTGCCTGGTTTCACATAAGTAGATCAGGGTCATGATTTTTAGAAAGTGCCTTTGTATCAGTGATACATGATATAGCAATACAGTCTGATGATGTTAACTTCCTATCTCTCGGTTAAGGTGGTCTCTTCTAGGTTTCTCTACTGTAAAACTGCTTTCCTTTCCATACTCTGTTGCTGCTGCTGCTGCTAAGTCGCTTCAGTCATGTCCAACTCTGTGCGATCCCAGAGACGGCAGCCCACCAGGCTCCCCCGTCCCTGGGATTCTCCAGGCAAGAACACTGGAGTGGGTTGCCATTTCCTTCTCCAATGTGTCAAAGTGAAAAGTGAAAGTGAAGTCACTCAGTCAACTCCTAGTGACCCCATGGACTGCAGCCTACCAGGCTCCTTCATCCATGGGGTTTTTCAGGCAAGAGTACTGGAGTGGGGTGCCATTGCCTTCTCCGACTGGAAGAAGAGTATCACAGAATTTGTAAACCTGTTAAAACAAGCATAGTAATAAACAAATATGTTGGAGGAGATATTTGAAGCTATATGAAACCCTTGCTCTTTTAAAAAGTTTTATATTCTAATTTAATATTAATCTGTGTATTTTAGATACAGTGGATTACTGAGCATAACGTTCTATTGCCTTTATTCTTTCTATATTTATTACTTGGAATTCTTCTATTGAAAAGGTTATACTTTCTCTCTGTTCATTTATTCAATAATTTATTCCTATTAGTATGAACTCATGAATATTTACTTTTGCTCAAATAGTTTCAGTTTTAGTAACTGAGCAATCTTTCAGGTTGATTTTTATGCTCTTTTTAGCATGCTTTCATTTATGTATTCATTGTTTTATTTATTTAATTATTTCGTGTTGTCCTATTTTTTAATAGCTTCAAGCCTACCTTATTTTCTCTGTCCCAGTTCTAGATTCAGTCATTTCTCATTGAAACACTAGTTATTAAAACTCATTTTTTCTGATAGTTGCATAGATTTGTATATATGTGTGTGTGTGTATATATATGATATATTTTGAGTTTAATTTTGTTTAATATGTGTGATGTATATTTAGGATTTGGGGGTTTTGTTTTATTTTGTCTATTTGCCCTTTATTAGATTAAGGGTGTTTCATTTTGTTTCTAATATGCTATTTTCTGAGCGTTTTTTTTTTAATTTTTATTTATTTATTTATTTTAATTTAATTTTTTTACTTTATAATACTGTATTGGTTTTGCCATACATTGACATGAATCTACCACAGGTGTACATGAGTTTCCAACCCTGAACCCCCCTCCCACCATCCTCCCCATATCATCTCTCTGGGTCATCCCAGTGCACCAGTCCCAAGCATCCTGTATCCTGTATCGAACCTAGACTAGCAATTCGTTTCTTACATGAAACCAGAATTGAAAGAGACACGTGTACCCCAGTGTTCATCACAGCACTGTTTATAATAGCCAGGACATGGAAGCAACCTAGATGTCCATCAGCAGACAAATGGATAAGAAAGCTGTGGTACATATACACAATGGAGTATTACTCAGCCATTAAAAAGAATACATTTGAATCAGTTCTAATGAGGTGGATGAAACTGGAGCCGATTCTACAGAGTGAAGTAAGCCAGAAAGAAAAACACCAATACAGTATACTAATACATATATATGGAATTTAGAAAGATGGTAATGATAACCCTGTATGTGAGATAGCGAAAGAGACACAGATGTAAAGAACAGACTTTTGGACTCTGAGGGAGAGGGAGAGGGTGGGATGATTTGGGAGAATGGCATTAAAACATGTGTACAATGCTTTTTGTATATCACTTGAGATGGCCATAGTCATAGTCTGTTAAAATGGTGAAATATACTGATTGATTTTCAAATGTTGAAGTAGCCTTGCATTCCTGGGATGAAATGCACTTTGGTGTAATATTTGTTGTTGTTGTTCAGTCGCTAAGTCATGTCCAACTCTTTGCAATCCCGTGGACTGCAGCATGCCAGGCTTCTTTGTCCTTCATTATATCCCAGAGTTTGCTCAAACTCACTTCCATTGAGTCGTGATGCCACCCAACCATGTGTCCTCTGTTGCCCGCTTCTCCTCCCCTGTCTTTCTTAGCATCAGGGTTCAGCCTGTATTTTGCTGTATTTTATTCATAACTATCCAAATTTGGGGGAGTTGTCCAGGTATTTTACATTGATTCATAGCTTCATTGCATTATATCTTATAACTTACTTCACGTAATTTATATTATTTCATATTTGTTTAGCTTTCACTGCCCAGAATATCAGAGAAGGCAATGGCACCCCACTCCAGTACTCTTGCCTGGAAAATCCCATGGACGGAGGAGCCTGGTAGGCTGCAGTCCATGGGGTCATGAAGAGTCAAATACGACTGAGCGACTTCACTTTCACTTTTCACTTTCATGCACTGGATAAAGAAATGGCAACCCACTCCAGTATTCTTGCCTAGAGAATCCCAGGGATGGTGGACCTTGGAGGGCTGCCGTCTATGGGGTTGCACAGAGTCGGACACAACTGAAGCGACTTAGCAGCAGCAGCAGCAGCAGCAGCCCAGAATATATTTTGGTGAATTTGAACATATATAATACTTAAAAATGTATTTTCAGCTGCTTTGGAGTACAGTATTTTTTTATTGTAAATTTGGTTATATTGGTTGATATTCTTAAATAATTTGTCAATAGTCATATTGGTATTTTGTCACTTCTCTTATCAATATCTCAGAAAGGAGTGTTAATGTTTCAAACTATGATTGTATATTTTTCTGTCTCTCTTTTATGTCTGTTATTTTTTGCCTCATATATTTTGAAGTTCTGTTGTTAAGTATTTACATATTTAGGAGGACTGACCTATTTATCAGTATGCAGTATACCTTATCACTTATAATATTACTTGTTCTGAGTCTTCGCTGCATGAAGGTAATATAGGGCACCCCAGATTTCTTTGATCAATCCAAGTACATCTTTATCCATTTACCATTAATGGCTCTGTGTCTTTGTATTTAAAGTATATTTCATATAGGCAAAGTATACCTGAGACTTGCATTTTTATAGATGAAAATCTCCTTTAACTAGTGTATTTAGAACATACTCATTTAAAATACTACTTTTTAGTGTAGATGGATTGAAATATATCATGTTGGTAGACATTTTGGAAGACTTTAAAGTTGTTACTTCTTACTTTCATGATTCTTAAACAAGAAGTCAGCTTCAATTCTTATGCTTATCTTTAGTTAGTGCTTTTTATTTGTTTGTTTTCATATGCCTTTAATACTTTCCCTGACTTTGGTTATCAGTTGATTGAATATAGCATGAGTATTTTTATTTATGTTTCTGTTGGTATTTTCCCTCTTTGGTGTTCTCTCTAAGATATTTGGTCATATAATATAGAACATTTCAAATGTTTTTTTCAAAATTCTTTGCCATTTTTTTCTTCAGATATTTCTTCTGACTCTTTCTCTCTTTCCCTTCGGATGTTTCAAGTATGCACATGCTAGACTATTTGATAGTGTATATTTTTAATGTATTGGGGTTTTTTGCCCTTTATTTTTCTTTTAATATTTCAGGTTATATAATTTCTGATGACCTGCATTCAGTCTCACAGATTCATCAGTGGTGTCCAGTCCACTGATGAGCCTGTCAGAAATTCCATTCCTACAAATATTTTTGTTGTGTTGATTGTGTTTCATTTCTAATATTCCCATGTGATTTGTTCTTACAGTTTCCATTTCTCTGGTGAAAATACTTTTCTAATCTTAGATGTTATCTATCTTGTTATGTCAGAGCCTTTAAGAAATCAATCTTGTTTATTTTAAACTTCTCTGATAGTTCAAACATTTGTATTATGTCTGATTCTGTTGCTGATGAATGCTTTATCACTTCATATTGTACTTTTCCTTGCCTTTGATATACCTTGAGTGTTTTGAAGAAAAATATGTTTTAATCAAACAATGGACACAATACTTTTTTAGACTTGAAGCAGTATTTGTTTCTGCAAGGCCATTTTGGGGGACTTGTGTTAATGGAGATAGGAGTTCACTTTTTTGCTGTTTATTCTTCGCTTGCCTTTTGAGTCTCCCTGTTTGACTTTGAATTTTGTTTTTGTGCTGTTCACTGGGATGACACTCTCAGCTGTATTAAAACCTCAATTTTCCTTGACACTTGTTTGCATTCTGGTGGGAGTATAGGAGTGGGGACCATCTCTGATCTACTGATTAAATCTCAGCCTTAGATAAGCTCTCTGAACCCGTGTCTTGATAATGTGGCCTTTAAAATCACTGCTGCTTCTCTATCAGATGTAATTATGTGTTCCTACTCTTCTCCCAGAGCTTTTATATTTCCTGTTACTCTACCACAGATGTAGTGAGTTTCCTGCAGTACTCCTGAATATAATTTTTTTGTCCATTCCCCTGCAGATTAAGGCTTCTCCATAGTGCCAGTGTGCAGTAGAAAGTGATTAAGAGAATATACATTTCCCCTCAGCATAATTAAACTTTATTCCCTAGTGGTCCAGTGGCTAAGACTCTACACTTCCAATTCAGGGCACCCAGATCCCATCCCTGGTCAGGGAACTATATACCACGTACTACAGCTAAGAATTCGCATGCCTGAACTAAAAAATTCATGTGCCGCAATAAAGATCAAAGATCCTGCATGCCAAAACTAAGACCCAGTGCAGCCAAATAGATACATGAATAAATTAAAAAAAAAAGGACCCTCAAACAACAACAAAAAACAATTTTAGACAGGCTTCTTCCTGATGTTAGACCCTGGACCTTCATTTTCTGTAGCATTTGCTTTGACAACTTGAAATTGTTAATTTTTTCTCTGCCTCTTTGAGAAGTAAATCCTCTCATCCTCTTGCCAGTTTTATAACCAGGAACATCTTTTTCAACAACCTGAAAGCCATCTCTCTGAAATGTAGTAATTAACAAGGATGCATGCATGCTAAGTTGCTTCAGTTGTGTCCAACTCTCTGAGACCCCGTGGACTGTAGCTGCCAGGCTCCTCTGTCCATGGGAGTCTTCAGACAAGAATACCTGAGTGAACTGCCATGCCCTTCTCCAGGAGATCGTCTAGACTCAGAGACTGAACCTGTGTCTTCTGCATTGGCAGGTGAGTTCCTTACCACTGAGCCACCTGAGAAACCCATTAGCAAGGATAGCACCCCTATTTCTCAGTTTCTGTGTGAAGGTGGGAGCCTAGCTTTAATAAGCACCGATTGACAAACACAGATGTCCTAATTCCATATATCAACATCACCCCGGTATCCTCCAGAACTTTTTCTCGCCCCGGTGTTCTGATTCCTTTCACTTCTCCCTATAGCTCCCTTTGGGGTTGAGTTCAGTCTCTCCTGTTGCAATATTCTTGACCCCTATTAAAAGAATCTTAGATAAGTCCTTCTGGTCCTTAACGTGTCAGTGACATTTTTCTTTGACAATAAGAAGAATGGGCCTGGGGGGAATTATTTGGGCAGTAGCAATCGCTTGTTTTTAGGCAGCACTAATTATTCTGGGCAGAATTTTCCCAGGATATTATGATCATCCTAGTGAACACTTGAAAGTTTTCTGTAAGAAGGAGTGAGTCTCCTCTGAATACTGCCCTCAGGGACTCCCTACTGGCACATCAACACATGCTCAATGTACAGCAATTTTAAAATCATCTTTGTCTGGATTTTCTTGTTCAGTGGCCTCTGTCTTAGTCAGCCAATGGTTTGATTCTGTTTCTGATTGTTGTTATTTAGCTGTTCGGTCATGTCCAACTCTTTTGTTGCCCCGTGAACTCCTCTGTCCCACCAGGCTCCTCTGTCCATGGGGCTTTCCAGGCAAGGATATTGGAGTGGCTTGCCATGTCCTTCTCCAGGGGATCTTCCCAGCCTTTGGGATTGAACCCACATCTCCTGCATTGGCAGGCAGATTCTTTTAGGTGCCTCTTATTCTTCAGATTTCAACCTAGTTGTTTGCTCTTTACAACTTCAGGCTCTCAGGTGTTCAACAATGTCAGTATTTCTCAGTCTGTTCAGCCATTATCTTATAATAAGGTTAGAAGGAACTCCCCTTTCAGGTCACTATAAATGTTATCAAGAGCTGGATATGTTTACCAGATAAGAAATAATATGGTGGGCTTCTCTGGTGGCTCAGATGGTAAAGAATCTTCCCAAAATATGGAAGACCTGGGTTCAATCCCTGGGTTAGGAAGATCCCCTAGAGAAGGGAATGGGAACCTACTCCAGTATTGTTGCCTGGAGCATTCCATGGACAGAAGCCTGGCAGGCTACAGTCCATGGGGTTGCAAAGGGTTGGACACGACTGAGCGACTAACACACACACACACACACAGAAAGGAAAAACTGAAACACTTATGGCAAAAAAATAATAATAAAATAACTACAGAAAATGGCTTTCACATCTCAAGCTGGCAGGACAGAAGGAAGAGGTTAGAGTCTTTAGAACCTGGAATCTTGGGAACGTGTTCCCATAGACACAAGGCTCAACTCATTGAGCGGAAGGCACTGACCAAGAATGCTGTTGTCTGAGGAGCTCAGAAGTGCCTATGTGGAGCTTGGACCCACACCTTTTAGGATGAGGCCCCTCTGACTAGTGCTAACAGCACACTGAAAACAACTGCTGGCATTTTCACTCCATATCCAAGGGGAGTGAGGACTGTTGCTAGGGTGATGCTGAGACTAGTGAGCAAATTAGTTGTAATATGACCACTCAAATTCCTTCAGATTGTCAGTCTCGCTAGTGTTTGCTGTTGGTTGAATGTAACAGTAATAAAGCCAGCAAACAAAAACAAATGTCTTGCTCTGGTGCCACCAGAATATTGAAAGATAACATATGGCACTGAGAGAAAATAGCCCAATAATCAGCACAAAGATGCCTTTGTCTTCTATTAAAAACTAAATTTATATTATTCCAATTTATATCTCAATATATATTTTATTTGTATATAAAATATACACATTAGTTACTGCACCTTGTTATTGGATGCTTTTTTTTTAATTGCCAGAGGACCTGGGAGATTATAAAGACACACACACAAAGAGAGAAGCTGAGAAGTTAATGGTTCTATTTGAAATTTTGATTTTTCTTTACTTGCTCTTTGATTTCATTGTTTATTTGTTCACATTGATAAAAGAGACATATAAGTGCTAGAATCTAAAATTTTAAGGCTGTTAGAATGACCTATCCGCTTCAACAGATGCATTCTCTTAGGGCAAGGTTCTCCGTCATGTAATAAAGGCAGCTTCAGAAAGCATATCATTAGAAATGTAATACTGTAGTCTCAATACATCATGTCACATTATGGGGTACATTATCCTTCTGCTGTGTGAATTTTATTTCCATTACCGCAGAGAGAAAATGCAAAGAAAATTAAACTTTGAGAGTTTTCTTTCTTTAGGGTTTATTGGATATTGTTGCTAATGAATTTTTATCAATATTACATGGAAAGAAAAGATAAAAGTTGTATGTATCTGTTGCTCACTTTTTTACAGTGAGTTTCACATTACTGTTTCTAGAGCCATTTCATTGTAGTTTTCTTTTTCTTTTTAGTTTGTTCCTATAACAAATCATTGAAATGTTACTGTATGGAAAGTTACCGTATGAAAAGATTTCCCAAAATTTATATTGTAAAGTTATGTATATAGGGGCAGTTAATATAAAATAAGGCAAGTACACACTTGCACAGGAAATGCATTTTTTAAAATTGAATATAGTTGATCTCCCTGGTGGCTCAGATGGTTCAGAGTCTGCCTGCAGTGCAGGAGACCAGGTTTAGTCCCTGGGTGGGGAAGATCGCCTGAAGAAGGGAAAGGTTACCCACTCCAGTATTCTTGCCTGGAGAATTCCATGAACAGAGGAACTTGGTGGGCTACAGTCCATGGGGTCGCAAAGAGTCAGATACAGCTGAGTGACTAATACTTTTCAGACTTTTTTCATAGATGTTTTCTATGTCTGTGAATGTGATTCCACATATAAGTGATATCATATAATACTTGTCTTTGACTGGCTACACTGAGTCACCAACACTAAGTGTGATATTCTCACTCCATCTGCTGCTGCTGCTACTGCTAAGTCGCTTCAGTTGTGTCCAACTCTGTGCGACCCCATAGACTATGTTGCTGCAAATGGCAATATTTAATTCCTTTTTATGAAAATGAAATTGTTAGTCACTCAGTCGTGTCTGACCCTTTGCAACCCCAGGACTGTAGCCCATCAGGTTCCTCAGATTTTCGAGGCAAGAATACTGTCCATGGGATTTTCCAGGCAAGAAAAGGAGGAAAAGGAATGGGTTGCCATTTCTTTCTCCAGGGGATCTTCCCCACCCAGGGATCAAACCTGGATCCCCTGCATTTCAGGCAGATTCTTATGTGTGTGTGTATATATATATATATATGAAGAAATCATATCTTCTTAAACCAGTTATCCATTTGTGAGCACTTGGGATGTTTCCATGTCTTGGCTATTGTAAATAGTGTCACTGTAAACATTAGAGTGCATGTATCCTTTTCAATTAGCATTTTTATCTTTTCCAGATACATGCCCAGGAATGGGATTGCTGGATCATATGGTACTCTATTTTTACTTTTTTAAGAAACCTCCATACTGTTTTCCATTGCGGCTAAACCTATTTACAGTTCCAGTAACTGTGTAGGAGGATTCCCTTTTCTTCACACCCCATCCAGCAATTAGTTATGTGTAGACTTTTTGATGATGGCCATTCTGACTGGTATGAGGTGATACCACATTGTGGTTTCAATTTGCATTTCTGTAATAGTTAACAGTGTTGAGCACCCTTCATGTGACTGTTGGTCACCTAGAAACACTTTCTTGAGTAGCATACTGTGCTTCTTTCAGCAGCTATCTTTGCTCACAACTTTAGCATACTTGTAGATCATTTACCATATGTTTGATATACAATACCAGTGCAAACTCTCTTTAAGCTGTATCCATGATTGGGTAAATAATCAGTTTGCTAAAAATGAACATAAAGGGGATACTCTTGAAGAATTTTTTACCAAAAAGTGTTGTTACAACGTCACAGCTAGAACTCTGAATGTGTTTATATTCATGTATCCATTTATTATACTTTAAAATTTACCATCTGTGTGATATTTTTTTGTCTACACAAGTAAACCTTCTCAGTAGATATATATAAATTGGGACTTACAATTCAAAGACATAAGTAAAATCAAAAGTAAAACATAATTGAATATTTTGTTTTGGTGGTGGTAGTAGATAATACTGTTTTCATTTTAAATATATAAATTTGATTACTTTAGTTAAGTTCTGTGACCTAACTTAAATTATCTTGAAAAAGAAATGCAAATCATTTTTTCCACTTAAGTGGAAAGAAGTAAAACAATATTTATTTTACAAAAAATGGAGAATTAATCTTTAAAAAAATTGAAGTTTTCTTATATTTGCTTTTGGAATTAAGGAATATTAAGAAACCATATCTGTTTTATTATATGTCAGTATATATGCTTCATAAATTATGGACCATTGTTTGAGGAATCTCAAAAAGTATATGTGTTTATGCACTTTGGTATGTGTAAAAATTAATGTTATTTCTTATAAGAGCTTTGTTCACTGATGTATTCTCCAAAAAGATCATCTTCTCAAAATTGCAGAGAGTATATGCATACATTTAAGTTATAAGTAAAGAAAATGTTCAGTTTACACATGTAACAAATTTTAACATCATCTTTAAAATATACATGATAAAATGTGCAATAAAAACATGTACTTTGAATTAACATAATAAACAACAATTTTCAAAGATAGAGAAAGAAATGTATAATTTATTTTTGTTTATTGCTTTCTAGTTTATGCTGCTTAGAACATACTATTCAAAGTTGTTGGGTACATTGTAAGCACTTCAGTGTATGTATGCTTCTTGAAGTGAAACACTTTTACAAATTTGATATTTATACTCAAGAACAATAATAAGATTCCACTATATCACAGGCAGGGTTTAAAAATAGTAAAGCAGCAATCTAGGTGTGGGGGAGTGGGAAGTACAAACTGTTGTATATAAGATAGGGTCAAGGATATATTGTATAGCATAGGTAATGTAGCCAGTATTTTGTTGTAAATGTAAATGGACAGTAAACTTAATGGTATAAAATAAAAAGTGAAAAATTAAAAAAAATTAATAAAACAATATTAGAAGAAAATTCTGAAATACATGGGAATACCAGACCACCTGACCTGTCTCTTGAGAAACCTGTATGCAGGTCAGGAAGCAACAGTTAAAACTGGACATAGAACAACAGACTGGTTCCAAATAGGAAAAGGAGTACGTCAAGGCTGTATATTGTCACCCTGCTTATTTAACTTCTATGCAGAGTACATCATGAGAAACGCTGGGCTGGGAGAAGCACAAGCTGGAATCAAAATTGCTGGGAGAAATCTCAATAACCTCAGATATGCAGATGACACCACCCTTATGGCAGAAAGTGAAGAGGAACTAAAAAGCCTCTTGAAGAAAGTGAAAGAGGAGAGTGAAAAAGTTGGCTTAAAGCTCAACATTCAGAAAACGAAGATCATGGCATCTGGTCCCATCACTTCATGGGAAATAGATGGGGAAACAGTGGAAACAGTGTCAGACTTTATTTTTTGGGACTCCAAAATCACTGCAGATGGTGATTGCAGCCATGAAATTAAAAGACGCTTACTCCTTGGAAGGAAAGTTATGACCAACCTAGATAGCATATTGAAAAGCAGAGACATTACTTTGCCAACAAAGGTCTGTCTAGTCAAGGCTATGGTTTTTCCAGTGGTCATGTATGGATGTGAGAGTTGGACTGTGAAGAAAGCTGAGCACCGAAGAATTGATGCTGTTGAACTGTGGTGTTGGAGAAGACTCTTGAGAGTCCCTTGGACTGCAAAGAGATCCAACGAGTCCATTCTGAAGGAGATCAGCGGTGTTCTTTGGAAGGACTGATGCTAAAGCTGAAACTCCAGTACTTTGGCCACCTCATGTGAAGAGTTGACTCATTGGAAAAGACCCTGATGCTAGAAGGGATTGGGGGCAGGAGGAGAAGGGGACGACAGAGGATGAGATGGTTGGATGACATCACCGACTCGATGGACATGAGTTTGGCTGAACTCTGGGAGTTGGTGATGGACAGGGAGGCTTGGCGTGCTGCAATTCATGGGGTCGCAGAGTTGGACACGACTCAGCGACTGAACTGAATTGATTAGAAGAAAATCATAATGCTATTTTGGACAAAGTAGCTCCAGTGCTCTGTTGAGAAATTCTTACTCAAGGCTAATTAAGAGAGAAGTTCGTGCTAGGCTGTGCCGTTCGTGAGGAAGAGCAGAGAAGAGACATCTGCTGAACCTTAAAGGAAACTTCAGTGAGATAAAGGTTCTATTAACTTGCCATCCTCTATATTTTTCTACTTGAAGTTGTAAAAAATATTCAGATTTCTTTTTCTTGCTCTGAAGTGTTAGCGATAATAGAATTAGAAATGATCTCTGACCAGTATACTCAGAAAATTACTAAGGAAGTGACTGACACATACTCATCTCATTATTTGATAATGATCGTCTTTAAATTCTTAATAGTTATTTCAAAATCATGTTTAGCCATATGTAATGTTATAATGGATCTGAACAAAATGGCCTATGAATGTTTTTCTCATGTAACATATAAATGATACGTTGCATATGGATTTCTAATAATTACTGAAAATGACCAAGGCTAACAAAATATAAAATTTGATCTTTTTAATTTGTGTTTTGAACACAAGCCTTAAATCTAGTCCACTGGTTGGAACCAATTTTTCCCACTTACGTTAGTTCTCTGAACCCAGGGTACTCTCTACTTGTGCACCAAGTATAGGCAAGATTATCATAGGACGTTTCTCATAAAATCAGCCAACATTCATCTACCTTCTACCATGCAATTGAAAATTAGTCTCTTTCTTTTTTGCATTATGAAACTAATTATATATGCCAATATTTAGAATTGTCTTACCATAGTTTAATTATGCATGTGACTGAGATACTTGTGCGTTTAACTTGTCCTTTGTGTTACATCCCTAACACTGTAATTTCCTGCAACCTCTGCCTCAAAACCAGGGATGATGTTGCCTTATTTCAGTAAATGAAGGAGTGACGAGTTCCCATCTTGCTTCCTGTAAGAGACCCTTTCTTCTATGTTCCCTTTCCACTGCAATCTATACAGGAATGGTATATTTAAGTGAAAAAGAAGGAGAAAGAGAAAAACAAGGAGAAGAAAAGAAAGAAAAAGGAAATTAAAAATGTATTTGAAGAAAACTGGCATAACTCAACCATTTATTGTATTTGGATCTTGTTCAGCTCCATGAAGTATGGTCACTGGAGGACCATACATCACTAATATGATTCGGACAAAATAAATAGTTGGAAATGCATGTCTTTCAAAATAGAAAGGACAGCCAAGATGGCAAAATAAGAAGTGTGAAGCTGAATAATTACAGAATGTAAAACTGCATCACGTGGAGAGCCAGGTCAAGAAATAGAGACTTAGTTATGCCAAATTCATGTTTGCTGGGAATCTATAGAATAGGGTTAATATTGGATAACAATCATAGTATAATATCTTGCTTTAATTATGATACTCAATTTAAAAATCTGCTTACTTTGTGATTAACCGAGTTATGAGAAAACTACCTTAAAATAATATTTTGGTACTTGTAATGTTGGGTTATTCAAAATATATTCTTATAGATAGAAAATGTGAAAATCTGCAACTATGAGAAAGTATGAGTTTTTTTTTTTTACATGGGGGACTGCTTTAAGTTTTTGGAAACTATGGATAAAATAAGTAGGAAAGTGTAGTGTTTGTTGAGAATGTGTTGGAATTTAATATATATATATGTATACTTGAGTGTATAAATGCTTTCTGTTATAAACTATGTTTAATTATACTTATATACTTTCATTAACACTAGAATTTAAAATATCTCTTAAATATTTAACAAATCACAAATATACTTTTATTAAATAAAATATATTTCTAGGTAAGAGAGAAATATAACCTCTTGATTTATCAAATGTAGCTTAGTGAATTTATGAATTTTTAAATGTACCCTCTAAAATATATTTGTGACAAAAAAATGTTGGAGATTTTAATTTAGAAGTTTATGTTTTTAAGAAGTAATACATGTAGTTGAATGTTCACAATTGTATCTTTTCTGATTATATGCTTATTTCAAACCTCTCTTGTCTGCAAAGTTACAATGAAAAGTCATCTTCACATTGCGAAACCAGGTTTCCATTTGCTTGTTAAATGAGAAAGACAGTTGCATCAAATATTTAAAAGTGTCTTCAGCAGAGATTTAACTTGAAATATAGGTTCATATCTAAGTCAATTACTATATGAAAAGCTGTAAGAGGTGGAGGATTGCTTTCCTTTCCTCCTTTCTCTCTTCCTCTTTCTCTACCTCGCCCTCCTTCCTTTCCTTCATTTCCTTTATGTTTTCCTTTCAGGGTATGATTATAGGCCATCAGTCCATCAATATTTCAGCTACTTAAAGAAGAAGTGGTAGCATAACGGTGGTAGGTGATGAAAAGTAGTAGGATTGATGGATCAAAGCTCTCAGTGAAGGTTGATCAATTTTCACTTTCTGGTTACTAGAGCAAGTGGGGTTGATAGGTAAGTGGAAAAAGTTTCAGAGTGAGATATTTCAAATTGGAGACTTTGAAAAAATTCTGGTTTTGGTGATGACAGATGTCTCAGGCTAAGACACGATGAGAATAACTAGAGTAAGAAAGAAAACAGGATTGTTCAAAGAGAAGAGGTGAAGGATCCTAGCTGCCAAAATGTTTGTATGATCATCTCGTCTGAAATACTAATCACCTAGAATTATGACAGTAATTTTGACAGTAAGACAGGGTATAAAACTTTTAAGAAATTGACTAGAGCATATCAAGTGCCCATATATAAACAGGGGAAGTAGTGGGTGGAATATTCTGATGATAATGAAATTCAGACTTGGTTTTCAAGATGATGGAGGCATAAAATTGCCTAGAAGCTGCAATTAGAAGCAAAACAAAACAAAGCAAAACATATACTCCTATGGTAGACAGAGTAATGGTTACCCCAAGATACCATAGACAGAGAAGCCTGGTGGCCTACAATCTATGGGGTCGCAGAGTCAGACACGACTGAGCGACTAATAATAACTAAAGATGTCTATGACCTATTCCTTGGACTCTCTGAATATATTCTGTTATGTGGTAAAAGTGACTTTGCAAATTTAATTAAGGATCTTGAGTTGGGTAAACTCTTCCAGATGATCACAGTGGGACAAATCACAAGAGTCCCCATAAGAGGGAGGAAAAATGGTTGTCTGAGGAGGCCTTACAAATAGCTGAGAAAAGAAGAGAAGTAAAAGGCAAAGGAGAAAAGGAAAGATATACCCATTTGAATGCAGAGTTTCAAAGAATAGCAAGGAGAGATAAGAAAGCCTTCCTCAGTGATCAAAGCAAAGAAATACAGGAAAATAATAGAATGGGAAAGAGATCTTTCCCATAGAGATCTCTTCAAGAAAATTAGAGATACAAATGGAACTTTTCATGCAATAAAGGACAGAAATGGTATGGACCTAACAGAAGCAGAAGAAATTAAAAAGAGGTGGCAAGAATACCCAAAAGAACTGTGCAAAAGAGATCTTCATGACCAAGATAATCATGATGGTGTGATCATTCACCTAGAGCCAGACATCCTGGAATGTGGAGTCATGTGGGCATTAGGAAGCATCACTACGAACAAAGCTAGTGGAGGTGATGGAATTCCCATTTAGCTATTTCAAATCCTAAAAGATGATGCTGTGAAAGTGCTGGACTCAGTATGCCAGCAAATTTGGAAAACTCAGCAGTGGCCACAGGACTGGAAAAGGTCCATTTTCATTTCGATCCTAAAAAAGGCAATGCCAAAGAATGTTCAAACTACTGCACAATTGCAGTCATCTCCCACACTAGTAAAGCAATGCTCAAAATTCTCCAAGCCAGGCTTCAGCAGTACATGAACCATGAATTTCCAGAGGTTCAAGCTGGATTTAGAAAAGGCAGAACCAGACAAACTGACAACATCTGTTGGATCATCGAACAAACATGAGAGTTCCAGAAAACATCTACTTCTGCTTTATTGACTATGCCAAAGCCTTTGACTATGTGGATCACCACAATTGTGGAAAACTCTGAAAGAGATGGGAATACCAGACCACCTGACGTGCTTCTTGAGAAATCTGTATGCAGGTCAGGAAGCAACAGTTAGAACTGGACATGGAACAACAGACTGGTTCCAAATAGGAAAAGGAGTATGTCAAGGCTGTATATTGTCACCCTGCATAATTAACTTATGTGCAGAGTACATCATGAGAAATGCTGGACTGGATGAAGCGCAACCAGAAATCAAGATTGCCGGGAGAAATATCATAGCATCAGATATACAGATGACACCACCCTTCTGGCAGAAAGCACAGAAGAACAAAAGAGCCTCTTGATGAAAGTGAAAGAGGAGAGTGAAAAAGCTGGCTTAAAACTCAACTAAGATCATGACATCTGGTCCCATCACTTCGTGGCAAAAGATGGGGAAACTGGAAACAGTGGCTGACTTTATTTTGGGGCTCTAAAATCACTGCAGATGGTGACTGCAGGCATGAAATTAAAAGACACTTGCTTCTTGCAATAGTTATGCCCAACCTAGATGGCATATTATAAAGCAGAGACATTACTTTGCCAACAAAGGTCCATCTAGTTAAAGCTATGATTTTTCTAGTAGTCATGAATGGATGTGAGAGTTGGACTATAAAGAAAGCTGAGCACCGAAGAACTGATGCTTTTGAACTGTGGTGTTGGAAAAGACTCTTGAGAGTCCCTTGAACAGCAAGGATATGCAACCAGTCCATTCTAAAGGAAATCAGTCCTGAATATTCATTGGAAGGACTGATGCTGAAGCTGAAACTCCAATATTTTGGTCACCTGATGCGAAGAGCTGACTCATTTAAAAAGACCCTGATGCTAGGAAAGATTGAAGGCAGGAGTAGAAGGGGACGACAGAGAATGAGATGGTTGGATAGCATCACCGACTCAATGGACATGAGTTTGAGTAAACTCTGAAAGTTGGTGATGGACTGGGAGGCCTGGTGTGCTGCAGTCCATAGGGTTGCAAAGAGTCAGACACGACTGAGCGACTGAACTGAACTGACTGACTGAAAAGGGAGGCAGGAGTGGCAGAGTCAGTGAAGGAGAGGTGACGACAAAAGCAGAGTTCAGAGTGATGCAGCCAGGAGGAAAGGACTGTGAAAAGCCTCTAGAAGCTTGAAGAGGAGAGGAGTGGACGCACTAAGGAATTCAAATCTGCAAGCCACTTTAGACTTGTGTCCTACCAATCTAGAAGACAAAAATTTGTGTTGTTTTAAGTTACTAAGTTTGGGGTAATTTTTCACAGCAGCAATAGGACTCAGGTAAAACCTGCCTTTAAATACAGTGGAACACAATTTGAGAGATTATAATGGACACTGCCTAAGAGGACCATGAAAGAGGCAATGTCCCCCAGAGACAGTGGAATTTCAGCTAGAGCAGAACATGAAGATTCATCATAGAATGTGTGACGAGGACATGGGAAAAATATTTAAAGAGTTTCAGGGAAGAGTGGAAAATGGGCTCACAAAGTGCATATGAGGAGTAAGAATTTGGGGGAAAAGGGATGAATTGGAGTTCTGGGTTTCTCGTTGTGCTTGACAAAACAAGGAATAAAGGATAATGAGATTAGTATAGATGACCACAAGACATCAGTGGAGGTGAAACATAAGGGTGGTGGGGAAGGCAGGGTGGCCTTCCAAGGAACAATTACGTTTGCTCATGGAGTCATGGAGGCAACAGGAGGGTGGGTGGCCTTAAATGGAGTCGCTTAGTCATGTCCAACCCTATGTGACCCCATGGACTATAGCCCTCCAGGCTCCTCTCTGCATGGGATTTTCTAGGCAAGAATACTGGAGTGGATTGCCATTCCCTTCTCCAAGGGATCTTCCCAACCCAGGGATCGAGCCTGCATCTCCTGTGTCTCCTGAACTGCATGCAGGTTCTTTACCATCTGAGCCAGGATTCCCAGCTGGCCTTCTTTTTATAAAACCATGCAAAATCATACCTGCTGATCAGGAGCATTCACCAGTAAATGAAGGAAGAGCTGATTAAATAAGCAGTGCATAGGTACCAGAATCTGAGGAGCACAATTAGCATCTCCCTTAGCATCTGTGTATAAAAAGGGACTTAAATGGCTTTGTGGATTTTGAGTAAAAAAGAATCTGCTGAAGTATGCTATACGGAGGCTTATAAGAAAGACCAGGAATGTCAGATAGTTAAAACTGACATTAAGTGTATCCATTTGCATTTAGGAAAGAAAAAGGATCATGAGGTATTGTGCACAATAATTATATGAAGCGATAGTTATCAAGAGCAGTGGAGAACTATGGCTATCCGATTCCAAGTTTAGAACCAGGACTTTAGGTAGAGGTTTAGCTGTTATACTTTCAACTTCAGAAATGCTTGATTTTTAATAAGTATCTTTATGAGGCAAATTGCTAAGAAATATTGCTCACACAAAAGACTGTGTTCAAAGAGCTTTAAGTAAAAGAGATCAACATAAGCAAGTGAAACTGCACTTTTAACAATAGTGATGAAAAAAGAAAAACCATTGTCAGCAGCCTCATAGTCTTTCCTTTTGAAAAATGAATGCCTTATTGTACTGCATGCTTTCAGGACAATATGTTAGTCCATGAATTTTGTAGAAGATGAATCCATAGGAGATTATCAGAGCAGTGATATAAGTCCCAATGCCTAATTTCAATAGCAGTTGTACATGTATTAGTTCAGCAAGCAGTACTGAATTTTCACAAACATGCTGACTTATGATAACCGAAATGAGAAATGAATAACCATCAATGGAGCCTGGATAGCAATAAGTGGAAGTCGGCAGATGGTATGTGAATATCACACTGGCACTAGAAAATAGTAGAACAGACAGCCATGCTTACTATGATGACAGATTGACTGACTAGAAAAGCTTGAATGCACTTGTGGTGTTTTCCCTAGTGTTTTAATTGGAGGCATAAAAGTTCATATTAAACTCCATAGCAGTTAGAAATGGTAAGTCAAATTCAACTTATTGTAGGCTAGATATAGCTGTTTAGTGAGTGTGAGAGAGAGAGAGAAAGAGACAGAGAGAAGGAAATCTATAAATTGACTAATACCATAGAAAATGATCATTTTTGCCTTAATTTTATGTTGAAATTGATTACAAATATAGTCTATAATTAGCGAAAATGATCCCTTTTTACATCATTTAACAAATACTAATGATTTAGTGGATGGCTTTAGAAATGAAACTGTGATCCCAGAAAAATTATACTACTAAATTCATATGATATACTACTTATGATAAAATGTGAAGTTTAATTATTTTGAAGGAAATATAGCCACTATGGCGATTTAGGCAGAAGCATTGTTCATCTCTCTCTTCAAAAATGTATATTGAATCACTGACATACTCACAGTTTTTATCCCATAATAGTGCATCAGCTTGTCTGTAGATTTGTAGAGTTGTAGATTTGTCACAGGTGAGTTAAGAAATGCAGTCTCCACAGATAAGGAAGCATGACTGTGCTTGGGTCAAATGATCAGTGATGAAACAAACTGTATTAGGAACAGAAAAAATATACCATATAAGGGATACATATAATTTGAAGTTATGATATACAGAGATGAAAATAATAGATCTGAAAATTTTCAAACATTGTCATTTAGAGTTAAAACTCAAATAATTTAACAAAAAGTCCTTGACTTTATAAATTTTATTGTATAAAATTTATGTCTTATGCATATATAAATAAATAAGGGAAAACAGACCTTCAAATGTGATAAACACTGTTACATATTATCCATATTATATAAAATGTGTAGTTGAGTGTATGAGTTTGCCTATGAAAAGTAGGGAATTCTGGGGAATTTATTTAAAGAAAGTCCAAAATGGCAAATTAAAAATAAATAATAATTTATTTTCTACAGAAAGAACAGGCATCATGGTATGCATTGTTCGCTGTGTACTTGTGTAGAGATCAGTTCAGTTCAGTCGTTCAGTCCTGTCTGACTCGGTGACCCATGGGCTGCAGCCCTCCAGGCTTCCATGTCCATCACCAAATCCTGGGGCTTGCTCAAACTCACGTCCATCAAGTTGGTGATGCCATCCAACCGTCTCTTCCTCTGTCGTCCCCTTCTCCACCTGCCTTCAATCTTTTCCAGCATCAGAGACTTTTCCAAACAGTCACTTCTTCCTATCAGGTGGCCAAAGTATTGGAATTTCAGCTTCAGCATCAGTCCTTCCAATGAACATTCAGGACTGATTTCCTTTAGGATGGACTGGTTGGATGTCCTTGCAGTCTAAGGGACCTCTCAAGAGTCTAATCCAACACCACAGTTCAAAAGCATCAGTTGTTCAGCACTCAGCTTTCTTTATAGTCCAACTCTCACATCCATACATAACTACTGGAAAAAAACATAGCTTTGACTAGACAGAATTTTACGGCAAAGAAATATCTCAGCCCTTTAATATGCTTTCTAGGTTGGTTATAACTTTTGTTCCAAGGAGCAACCACCTTTTAATTTCTTGGCTGCAGTCACCATCTGCAGTGATTTTGGAATCCAGGAAAATAAATTGTGCCATAGGTTGAGCATTCTTTGGCATTGTCTTTCTTTGGGATTAGAATGAAAACTGACCTTTTCCAGTCCTGTGGCCACTGCTGAGTTTTCCAAATTTGCTGGCGTATTGCATTCAGCACTTTCACAGCATTATTTTTCAGGATGTGAAATAGCTCAACTGGAATTCCATCACCTCCACTAGCTTTGTTCATAGTGATGCTTCCTAAGACCCACTTGACTTCACATTCCAGGATGTCTGGCTCTAGGTGAGTGTTCACACCAATGTGGTTTTCTGTGTCATGAAGATCTTTTTTGTATAGCTCTTCTGTGTGTTCTTGCCACCTCTTAGTATCTTCTGCTTCTGTGAGGTGCATACCATTTCTGTCCTTTATTGTGTGCATCTTTGCATGAAAAGTTCCCTTGGTATCTCTGATTTTCTTGAAGAGATCTCTAGTCTTTCCCATTGTATTGTTTTCCTCTATTTCTTTGCATTGATCATTGAGGAAGGCTTTCTTATCTCTCCTTGCTATTCTTTGGAACTCTGCATTCAAATGGGTATAACTTCCCTTTTCTCCTTTGCCTTTCACTTCTCTTCTTTTCTCAGCTATTTGTAAGGCCTCCTCAGGCAGGCATTTTGCTTTCTTGCATTTCTTTTTCTTGGAGATGGTCTTGATCACTGCCTCCTGTACAATGTCACGAACCTCCATCCATAGTTCTTCAGATACTGTGCCTATCAGATCTAATCCCTTGAATCTATTTGTCACTTCCACTGTATAATAGTAAGGGATTTGATTTAGGTAATACCTGAGGTCTAGTAGTTTCCCCTACTTTCTTCAATTTAAGTCTGAATTTTGCAATAAGGAGTTCATGATCTGAGCCACAGTCAGCTCCCATCTTGTTTTTTCTGACTGTATACAGCTTCTCCATTTTTGGCTGCAAAGACTATAATGAAGCTTATTTTGGTATTGACCATCTGGTGATGTCCATGTGTAGAATCTTCTCTTGAGTTGTTAGAAGAGGGTGTTTGCTATGACCAGTGCGTTCTCTTGGCAAACTCTGTTAGACTTTGCCCTGCTTCATTCTGTACTCCAAGGCCAAATTTGCCTGTTACTCCAGGTATCTCTTTACTTCCTACTTTTCCATTCCAGTCCCCCATATCGAAGAGGACATCTTTTTTGGGTGTTAGTTCTAGAACATCTTATTGGTCTTAATAGAACCATTCAAATTCAGCCTCTTCAGTATTACTGGTCAGGGCATGATTTGGATTACTGTGATATTGAATAGTTTGCCTCAGAAATGAACAGAGATCATTCTGTCATTTTTAAGACTGTACCTGAGAACTGCATTTCAGACTCTTTTTTACTATGAGGGCTACTTCATTTCTTCTGAGGGATTCTTGCCTACAGTCGTAGATATAATGGTCATCTGAGTTAAATTCACCCATTCCAGTCCATTTTAGTTTGCTGATTCCTAAAATGTTGATGTTCACTCTTGCCATCTCCTGTTTGACTACTCCAGTTTGCCTTGACTCATGGACTGAACATTCCAGTTTCCTATGCAATATTGTTCTTTACATCATCGGACTTTACTTCCATCCCAATCACATCCACAACTGCACATCATTTTCACTTTGGCTCCATCTTTTCATTCTTTCTGGAGTTATTTATCCACTCTCTCCAGTAACATATTGGGCACCTATCGACCTGAGTAGTTCGTCTTTCAGTGTCATATATTTTTGTCTTTTCATACTGTTGATGGGGTACAAGGCAAGAATATTGAAGTGGTTTGGCATTCCCTTCTCCAGTGGACCACATTTTGTCAGAACCCTCCACCATAACCTGTCTGTCTTGGGTGGCCCTACATGTCATGTCATGGCTCATAGTTTCATTGCGTGTAGAGATAAAGTTATTACCAAATGCTTTTATCATGTTTTCACTCTCACAATTTAACCTAGAAATAAGTGTTTTGAAGTTAGCATCCAGTTTTGAATCCAGCCGTCCAGTTGTCTTTGTGTCGGTTATAATTTCTAAATGATATGCATCTGTGTCACTCTTGCAGACTATTGCCATAATTGAGTGAGTCAACATCTGCATATATTTTACTTAATTTCAAACTAATCTCATGTATCACTTTTCTTCAAGTTACATGACACATTTCTTATAAGAACTGATGCTACAGAACACCAAATCCTTTTCCTATTATTGAGGAAAGTGAAAAACGATCTATAGAAAGATTGGCCATGTGAATTACTATGAAGATGGGCTAAAGAAGGTCAAATAAAGAGTGTTCTTTGATTATTAGAATTTAAAAGTAGCAGTGAGATCAAGGGAATATCCTCCAAACTAAAATCAAGTCACTAAATTTTTAGAGGAACAGAGACAGATGCCCTTCAGGAAATACATTAACCCCAGGATTTACTATTCAATCAGTTCTCAATCAGAAGTGCCATCTATCTTCTTTAAATAGGAGAAATAATTTAAAATAGGAAAGAGAGGAAATGGAACAGGGAATTAATAGTAATACTGCATCAAGTATTTTAGTAGAATTATTCTATGAATAAAAATAAAGCTTCATATTGAAATATATAGGGCCTTTTTTGATTATATATATATTTGACTACAACTATATATATGTATGTATATACACACGGGGCTTCCCTGATGGCTTAGTCCATAACGTATCCACCTGCAATGCAGGAAACTGCCTGCAACACAGGAAACCCATGTTTGATCCCTGTGTCTGGAAGATCCCCAGGGGAAGGAAATGGCACCCCACTCCAGTATTCTTGCATGGACAATCCCATAGACAGAGGAGTCTGGCGGGCTACAGTCCATGGGGTTACACAGAGTCGGACACTACTTAGTGACTAAATATATATATATATACACACACACATAAATTTCCTCTCCTGATCATGGGTCTGACTGAGAGCTACGGGTCTGACTGAGAGCTACAGCTCTCTGCTGTTTTCCAACTCCATGAGAGTATCACACTGCATATAACTAACCCAGGAAAAGATAAAAATTCAATGTGTGATTTCAAAAAGTGTGTTGCTTTTGCACCATTGTAAGAGACAAAAACTTGTAAGTCAGACTGTTGTAACTCGGGCCCATCTGTACTTCCACACTGTTTGATAAGCAACCATCATCCTGTTCACTTCAGGAACTCTCTGCCCAAGCCATGTATGTTGCTCAGGATGCTCTGTCCTCTCACCTAGAAATTTCTGGATACCTTCACTATTGTGTTAATATCTCTTACTGGAGACAGATTTTCAGTGAAGCAAATGAAATTTGTTTCATGGCCCTTTACTTACAGGTCCTCACCCTAGGCACTTTGTGCTTACATTGAAAGTGATCCTCCTCACTTCTCTCCTACTCCCCCTCTGCATCGCAAATTGTAGGAGATTTAGTCCCAGTAATACCTGAACGACCACATGCCTGGCACAAACAGAGTCTCCGGGACCATATTCCAGTGCCACATAGCAATATCCATTCTGGTTGTTTAATCTCTTGATTTTAGATATTTTGAAGATAACCCATTAGTCACTGAAAAATAAAAATATAGTAATAACAACACCAAATTCAACATAATAATTGCCTCTGAGAAGAAGAAGGGATGGTTGAATCCAGAAGGGATTGTGAGTTCTTCAACAGTTCACATAACATTCTATACCTTTATATAAATTGTTAGCACATTATTATTTTTCAAATTATGTATATTTATTATATACTATCATTTATATATTTCAAGAGTAAGCATACATAAAAGTATAAGGTAAAGTTGGCAAAACCTCTTATAAAATTTAGGAAGTCTAAACAAGATATTTGTGGAGATATACTTGGGCATGAATATGTGACTTTGAACTGCTTATAAAAAGGTACCAAAGAGCCAAATTATCTGTGATATATATACAAATTATAAATAAAATATAAATCATCTTTTGTTCTTAATAAGATATTTCTATTTCTCTGAGTGACTATACTCATCCTGCTTATAGATAAGACATCTTTTAACTGTTACAACTTAATTTTGTTCTGTGCAGAGACAGATTTCCATAAGCAAAATCATGGTTAAAAATGCAAATTCTAGACTGGTTCCAAGGCCATGCAGGAATCAATGTCTGACATGATTTCTGTCTGATTATGATGGACACTCAGGTGTTAGAGCCAGTCTGTATTATTTTTGTGGAAGACTAAATGTTTTTCTTCCCTGTTACTTCATTACAATACTTCCAATTTATTTATATTTAATAATCCTTGGCCTTTATAGCTTTATAAGTTAATCCAAAGAAATGACAATGAAAGTATTTTTTATCTTTCTTTAAAATAAGGAACCATTATCTAAACTCTAACAATGGTTAAGATTTTTTATGTTGATTATCATATAATGTAATTCTAGGTGTAGGTTTCTGAACTCTTTAGAGAAGGTTAAGATTGCAATGAAAGAGTAATAGTCTTGTTATTCTAACTTTTTAAAATTTTACACCATATTGTGCTGCATATTATTTATACAACAGCATTGAAATTGATGATGCACTTGTTTTATTCAACAAAATCTCCTAAATGAAAATAATGCATAATAAAAATATTATGTAAAGTAATTGCTTCTAAAATTACTCATTATTGCCTTTATCACATTACATGCATCAGAAGCCATAATCATTATCTGCATTTTCATTATAGAAATATATTCAGTTTATACCTTGGCATTATTCTGATTACACAGAGTCCCATTAAAATTAGTAATGAGCAAAACTGAAAATGTACAAATATTCAAGCTGTATGCATCTGGTAGATTTCCTTAATGGAAATATATTCAAAATGTATAGTTCTTTGGCCAGGGAGATTTGTAAATGTGTTATTGGGAGCTACTATTTTTATGTTTCCATTTGGCTTGAGACTTATCTGGTATTTTACATAAAATTTGATTATTAGTATGTAAGAAATTACAGTAGATGCTAAAGAAGAGAAACATATGTTGATTTCTCTTATTTTTTGTCCAAAAATGTTAAACTACCAGCTGTATAGGTAATACATATGGATAAGTTGAAGAATCTTTAATAATAAGTTTTGTTATCTTCTGAGAAATCCAGAAATTTCTGAGAAAATGAATATCCACTCAGAAACGTTAGCACTACAGGGAATCCATAAAGCTCTATGGAATTTTCTTTCTCATGTTTAGCCATCCTTAGTGAAGGAATGATATTAGAGTGTATCAATTCTATGTCAGAGGAGTATAGTCTATTCTAGAAGGACGAGTCAGAATTTGAGTCCAATTTCACATCACATTTTGATTTCAATAGCCAACTTTCAATACACACATATATAGAGAAACTCACAAACCAAAAGGAGACCATGATGAACAAGCTGTGTCATTACATATGCTACGTTATTAGGAGTAACCCAAGTCCAAACAAAACAAAACAAAGAAAGCTAGCCATTCCTCAAACTTCATTTCTTCTCTCTCCAATGTCAAATTTCACTATCCAGCTAAGATAAATATACAGTGAATGTAAAAATTAGGTTACCAGCTGATTTGTTTAAAGGAACAGCTTACCCAGTCAAGATAAAATAGTACTTTGTGTCTACAAATAATATAATAAATACTTCTGGCTCTTGCAAGGGAAGGATCTTCAGAAATGAGAGCCAAATCAGTATTAAGCACCTTTCACAATCAGAGAAGTTTGTTAATGACACAGAGTGGGAATCAAAACACTATGTATACAATGAATGGTGAGTGGATGAATGAATGATTTAATCTCCCTGCTTGATATTATATGCAGGTGTATATGAATCCTTTTTCGACTGGTCCAATTCTAGAAAAATATATTCCACAGTATATAAACATGTTTCCAAAGTTACATATATATAATATATATGTATATATGTATGCATAATATATATAATTATTTTACAGTAATGACTTTATTTGATTTTCCCTGGTGGCCCACTGGTAAAAAATCTGCCTACCATTGGAGGAGACCCAGGTTTGATCCCTGGTTTGAGAAGATCCCCTGGAGAAGGAAATGACAACCCACTCCAGTATTATTGCCTGTGAAATCCAATAGACAGAAGATCCTGGTGGACTACAGTCCATAGAGTTCAAAAGAGTCAGACATGACTTAGAAACTAGGTAACAAAATAAATATATTAATAAATTAATTAAAATATAAATATATATATAGTTTCAAGTTTTCATTAATATTACTGATATTTCATTATATATCATACCAAATTTGAAGAGAAATTAAAGTAAGATGATTTTTAGCTCTTTATATGTTATGTTTAAAGAAAAAGCTGATGATTTTATACCAACATAAAACAGCAGAACTTTGAGTTTAAAATATCTTGAATATACATATTTGTATTTTTATCGCTTACATAGTTTTTTAAGTAATGAGAGTGAATAGTGCAAACAATAACTTTGGTGCATATTTTACTAGAGTGTTAACAGTATTGGACTAGACTTAGAACATTTCCTCTGAAATACAATAAATACTTAACAATAGTTCACAAAATGAATGAATGGCCAAGTGCATGGTAGGTACACTCTACCTTTTGAAATGTTTTAGGTTAGTTCTCTAAGATCAATTAGATTGACTGTTTACAAGTTTATCTTCAAGCAATCAATTAACTTGCAAATGAGCTAGGTTATTCATGCCTGTTAAACTACATAGATAACTGCTGATTGAATCTGACATCAAACATGTGTTTTAATATGTGAATATTATGATAGATGAGCTAACCAATTTGACATATAAACTGTCAAACCAAGAACCTCATCATAACTATGTACATAGCTCTATATGTAGTTTACAAAATACTCACAAACTACTCACATTTATTTTTCAAAATACAAAACCCAACTTAAGCAACCGTGACTTGGACTACATCAAATCCACAAGAATGAACGGAATCAGAATTCAGGTTTTCATTTTTAAATCAAATGTCTTTTCTACTACTTATAACTGACCTCATGGACTGTAGCCTGTCAGGCTCCCCTGTCCATGGAATTCTCCAGGCATGAATACTGGAGTAGGTAGCCGTTGCCTTCTCCAGAGGATCTTCAACACCCAGGGATCAAACCTGGGTCTCCTGCATTCCAGGCAGATTCTTTACCATTGAGTCACCAGGAAAAGTGAAAGTCATTCGGTTGTGTCCTACTGTTTGGGACCCCATGGACTATACAGTCCTTGGAATTTTCTAGGCCAGAATACTAGAGTGGGTAGCCTTTCCCTTCTCCAGGGGATTTTCCCAACTTAGGGATCAAACCTCAGTCTCCTGCATTGCAGGCAGATACTTTACTGTTTGAGCCACCAGAGAAGCTCCACTTATAACTAATAAAATATAGTTTTAGATATAGATGATAAAGCCATACACACAGATAAATATGCACAAAGATGCATGTCAGTAGAATTATACTTAAATACTCTGATTTATTTAATTACATCATAATACTAAATGGATTTAATTACATTTAAAGGCTAAATTTGCCATATTTCAAATTACAATAATAGAAAATTTAAGAAAATGCTAACACTATATTTTATGTTTCATTTTTTAAATGTAATCTTATTAAACAGTGCATATATTTGAATAGTTTAATTGAATTATGGTTTCTAGTAGAGTATATTTTTCCCCCAGATTAAATGCAATAACAGTACTATTCTACTCAATATTGATGATGCTGATAGTAGTTTCTAGGTGGTCTATTCTGAGAAATGTCACAAGTTTTGATTTGTTAGAATATACTGCTAGCAACAAAGAGGAAATGATAAATGCGAGGAAAGTTAGAAAAAATTCACAATACTTGTTAAAATGAGGGAAGATATAGGAAACTGGGGTAGTTCATTTCAGTCATTTTAAGAACATTCACATTACTTTGCCAACAAAAGTCCGTCTAGTCAAGGCTATGGTTTTTCCAGTGGTCATGTATGGATGTGAGAATTGGACTATGAAGAAAGCTGAGAACCAAAGAATTGATGCTTTTGAACTGTGGTGTTGGAGAAGACTCTTGAGAGTCCCTTGGACTGCAAGGAGATCCAACCAGTCCATCCTAAAGGAGATCAGTCCTGGGTATTCTTTGGAAGGACTGATACTAAAGCTGAAACTCTAATACTTTGGCCACCTCATGCGAAGAGTTGACTCATTGGAAAGGACCCTGATGCTGGGAGGGATTGGGGGCAGGAGGAGAAGGGGACGACAGAGGATGAAATGGCTGGATGGCATCACTGACTCGATGAACCTGAGTTTGGGTGAACTCTGGGAGTTCGTGATGGACAGGGAGGCCTGGCGTGCTGAGATTCATGGGGTCACAAAGAGTCAGACACGACTGAGCGACTGAACTGAACTGAACATGAAAGAATAGGAATTTGTTCTCTATGTGATAATATTGTGGCATTGAGATAAATAGATTTCATAAGATGTATTGGAGTGGGGGGAACACTGAGGAAGGCTCATACAGATATTTGAATGATAAAGTACTCAGACCATATAAGCAGGTAGGTGTGTGTGTGTGTGTGTGTGTGTGTGTGTGTGTGTGTGTGTGTGTTAGTTTCTCAGTCGTGTCCAACTCTTTGTGACCAATGGAATTTCCAGGGAACAGTACTGGAGTGGGTTGCCATTCCCTTCTCCAGGGGATCTTCCTGACCCAGGGAGCAAAGCTGCATTTCAGGCAGATTCTTTACTGTCTCTGCTACCTGGGAAACTTATATCAGCAGATGCTCATGCCCAAAGGGAAGCTGAGTTTTCATTTCTGCAGTTATGCTTGGTGCACATGCTAGAATGCTGTACTTGGTCCTCTGTAGAGATTTGTTCTAAGTGGGAAGATTCTATTTCTTAAAATGGTAAATAAAGTCAGTTTCCTCTGACAGGTTGTTTCCTCAAAGTCTGAGGAGTCGTCTTGGGGAAACTGAGTTCAGAATGCCAAAACACTGTCAAGAGAAACACCTGTGAAAATTAAAGAAAGCAAACGCGATCCATTTAGGGGAGCAATTAGACCAGGATGCTGATCTGACAGTTTCTACAGCTCAATATGAAGATTTGAAGCAAAGATTGCCCTTTTCGGAAGTATCTCACATTGGACGGAAATGGCTACTTCCTTGAATGACTTTATTACTCCTTCTCTGGGAGCTGTTCTAAGAAAAGTGTGTCATTGGCCCATCACCTTTCTTAGCTGTTCTGCTAGAGCTACTCTGAGAAAGCATGATCTTGGCTTAACAGCTGCAGCAGACGCTGAAGGGACCAGCAGCAAACAACCATCAGCTAGCCATATTCATCGAGGCTGGGCCGGCTTGCTTTCTTAGAGCATCCTGAGAGCACATGTTTGTGTTTGCCACGCCATATCCCTACCTGCTCCTACAATAATAGCCTTCCACTTTGAACAAAACTGGATAGTTGCACAGGATAAAAATCCTGAAGTCATTACTCACTTTTCCCTTTAATATCCCCTGTCTCTGTGCTGTGTTTAGTCGCTCAGTTGTGTCCAACTCTTGGCGACCCCATGGACTATAGCCCACCAGGCTCCTCTGTCTATGAGGATTCTCCAGGCAAGGAATACTGGGGTGGGTTGCCATGCCCTCCTCCAGGGGATCTTTCCAGCCCAGGGATCAAACCAGGTCTCCTGAAGTGCCAGCAGATTCTTTACCATCTGAGCCACCAGGGAAGCCCCTTAGCATTCTTCAAATATGCCAGGCACTTTTCTGTCTCAGGATCTTGAACTTGCTGTTTCTTCTTCTTTCAGGTACATTCAGGTCTTTAATATAGTGACCCATTTTGAGAAAGAGTTTCCTTGACAATTCTTAAATAAAGTTCAATTCAAATCATAATTCTGCATGGCAATACCATTTCTCCGTTCCTGCTTTATTTTTATTCGAAACACTTAAATTGTTAATTATGGCATCTCCAGGACCTAGATAGACCCTGGCATTCGGTATGCTTTCAAATGAATATTTATTAGATGAATGAAATATATCAAAAGCTATTTTTCTCCTCCTTTCAGTCTCTCACGGTAATAGGAAGTAAATATTAGCACATCATTTCATATGGTTATCAGTGAGAAAATGTGTAGTCCAGGACCCCAAAATAGCCAGAAGATTACTAGGAACAAAAACAACAGAAAAGAGTTTGTTTTGTTGACACAAGGGTGCTGAAGTATGGGCCATGACTGCTAATGAAATGAAGAAAGATTGATTAGAATTAATAGATAATTTTTAATTGTCCAGATTAAGCATGTGTTTAACCCATGTCATTCTAGAATGTTTTGGGCCTCTTGGGCTGCCTGTCTTTGTTGTACTAGTAGATTGCTTATTAAAAAAAAAGTGTTCCAATGTCTTTTATTTCCAAATCTCACCACAGCTGTTGCTTTACATCAGCCAGTCTTTTATCTCTAAATGACATTTGAGTTTATAACTCAAAAGAAAACAAACATATATATAAAACATGAAGTATAAAGGCAAAATATAATAAATTAGTTTTCATTTATTATGATATATTTTTTCAAAATATCATGATAAATTTCCATTAATTATCATTATTCATATAGCTAGTATTCTTGTAAGGTAGATCTTCAATAGAACATGAAGACTTTTTAAAAGGAATATTTTCTTAAGTTTTTCTATAACACTAAGAAACAATGCTAATGTAACCATTCTTTGGGCAAATGTAACCAATCCTTAGGGCATGATCTCAAAGATTCTGAGATCTTTCAATGACAAAGAAGTGAGAAAACCACGTATCACAACTGCTTAGTGTAAGTGTGCCTCCATGTTATATATTTATCTTTTTCACCCACTCCAAACTTCACACCTCATTTCACACTACCTTATATACTAGAATAGCATTCTGATTAATGTTCACTCCTTTCTCTCTATCTGAAGTCATTTTTTTTCTTTTTTCTTTGCTCTCTCCCAAGCCCATCTGTTTAGTGGCAAACCTACCTGCTTTCAACTGCTCCTTTGTCTTTTTTTTTTTGTCCTCAGCAATTGCTCTAGTTGATGATAAAATAATCTCTGTTGAAATTGGGAACCTATTTGAGTGAGAATTCTAATGAGTTTGACCTGCATTTTCCTTCTTACACATTTCCATCTGATAGCCAGAAACTCATAAATAATGTTAGGAGAAATAATATAGTTGAGAATATTCAACAAAGTAGGCATTGTCTCCAATCAGTAGAGATGCATAGAACTCTGAGATGCACATTTCTGATTTACAACTTAGTGCTGAAAAATATACGAAGACATAACACTGAACATATATTAAATACTGCTTTTACATAGTTCAGATAAAGGCTAAGGATAGAAATTTTACTTTCCTTTTAATGACAACTTTAAAAGTATTTTAGAGGATAATTTTAAAAAATCAATATTTACAATGTACCATGTTGACATATATTTTGTGTTATAGATTTCAAAGTATTGAATTACAGTGTTTCCACTTTCTATTTATTGGACATATGTTTTTTTCTGTTAAAACCATGAAAAATCAATCATTATTTTGAGAACTGTCATTATTTTCCTCAACACCATTTATAAAAATTTAAAGATAGCAACTCTACCTTCCTCAACACGTGAATGCACACTGTCTTGAATACCCAGAGAAAGCTATCCAAACATTTTACTTTTTAAGCAACAAATTTCTGGGCTATTTATTGTTGAGCCATATCATTTTAGAAGACTGATGCTTCTTAAAAATGACTTTGTGGTTGATTATAAGCTATAAGTTTCATTTAGAAGTAATTTTTATAACATCCTGTTGTTTTATGTTTATTATATAGTAGTTGAGGCTTCCTTGGTGGCTCAGACCGTAAAGAATCTGCCTGCAATGAGGGAGATCCTCTGGGTCTGGAAGATCCCCTGGAGAAGGGAATGTCTACCCACTCCAGTTTTCTTGCCTGGAGAATTCCATGGACAGAGGAGTCTGGCAGGCCATATATAGTCCATGAGGTTGCAAAGAGTTGGACATGACTGAGCGATTAATCACAGCACACAGTAGTTGTGACAGTTCAGTATATTACCTTTCAAATGTAAAACAGGTAAAATTACTATATAAAATATATGAGTCACCATAGTAAGCATAATATAAAATCATATATTAAAATGTCTGACACACATATGTATTAAAATGATATATAAATTATTTTATTTGGGGTTTAAGAATTATTTAGTGAACTTTCTAACTCTTAGCTACTTAGGAATTTTTCCATTAAAAGAACCATTTCACATTTCATAGGTCAAAGCCACCATTTAGAGAAACATGCATTTAGCTTACAGCAAAATTCTGAAGCTCTCCTGGTGAGAAGTACTTAGATATAAGCTGTGAAACGAAAACTACACTCATTTTCCTTAGCCCATAACATTGAGAGTTCAAAAGGAAAGAAGCACTTCTCACCAAGAATAAACTGCAAACTGCATTGGGTTGTTGCAGGCTGTGCCAGGGGATTTGTCAGAACAAGTACACAGAACCCTACAACTATTAATGGTTAATTCAAAGGTGATTTAAGTCAGCAGTGCCTAAATGGTATTAACATTACATCAGCAAAGTGAACTGCTAGGATAAGCATCCTTGATTCTTCTGTGGCAAGTGATTTCTGTATAACAACTAAGCATATAAAAGTTCTCATCATAGTAGTTGTTGCTCCAGAAATAATTTAAAAGAAACCTTGATTTTTTTTTTCTTCCCTGCTAAGAGTACTATGACTATCACAACGCCATCAGTTCGAAAGACAGAGAGAGATCTGAGTTCTCAATTAAGAAAGCTAGACTCCGAGGCAAAGTGTGAGCTTCAACTTGCTTGATCTCTCAGTCAGGCAAAATAAGCTAATAACCTTGGAGTATATAGGTCATGTTTGACTCAGTTATTGAAGCGGAATACATGGATCACTTTACATTTCATGAATTCAAACCAATGCTCCTAAGACCAGAAGCAGTCCTTTAAGTTTGCTGCCACAGATGTCAGTGAAAATATTTGAAATGTATTTTTTATTTCAAAATGGTCATATATATGCAACTCCATAGGGTTCACCCCAAACATATCTTTAGGGTTTGCAGAGTTTCAACCTCAGCCATTCAAGTAAGTGTGAAGAAACATATCCCATTTTAAAGCATACTGATGTATGAAAATATTATTCATAGACCACAAACAAATGTATAAATGAGATACTACAAATATTTGCTAATGCTCTTCAATTAAGCAAGTGGGTTGTATTTTAAAGTTGAATAAAATGATCATAACACTTTTCAGTAAAATGATGGATATAACTGTTAACCTTGATAAAATTAACACTCATTGTCTAACTCAATGTGAAGATTTCTAAGATATTTTTTATTCATTCCTAAATATGAAAATCCACAACATATAGTTATTCACAGGGGATCATCTGTCAATTTTTCAGACTTTATCCCAAATGTTAATTAATTATCAACATCAACATATCTTTTTCATGGAAGAATTTGCTGTTTCATTATTACTTGCGCATGTGTACTCAGTTGTATCTGACTCTTTGTGAGGCTCACCACGGACTGTAGCCCGCCAGGCAAGTATACTGGAGTGGGTTGCCGTTTCCTCCTCCAGAAGTCATTATTACTCAGACCTTGAGACTTTTACCTTCTTTCTTTTTTAAATTATCATTAATGTAGCTTAATGTATTTTATTAAGAAATCCACAAAAGAGAGAAATGATGTTAAAAAAAGTGGCTGGTTCTTTGTGTATTCAGGATCCTTGTATAGTGTTTGAGTGATTTATTAATCATAATTATTGAGTGCTTAACATATGCACTGTATTTGTCTCTGAAAGCGGCTGATGGTATGGGAAAGTCCATTTCTCTATGGATCATGTGATACAATTAAAACAAGAGATAAAATGCTCTCTTGTGTACACTTACCAAAATATCTTTAGCTACTTTATTGAGGAAAATTTAAATTCCACTTAAAACAAAGTAAAAAAAAATCATTGTTGGAATATAAAATATGACATTTTTATATAATTTGATATTTATCAAATCTGAGGAAAAATATTTTCTACAAGTAGTTTTTTAAACTTGTATTTTAACTTAATATTTTTAATGAATGTCAAATCTACCACACAAGTACATTCACCAAGGGTGTTTCTGTATCTCTATCATGAAGTGCATTCTTAGTCTAGAAAATGAATGAATCAAAGATGCTTACATTGCCTGTAGATAGAGGCTCAAGAGCTACTTTTGTGTTTAGGCTATCCTGTGGCCTCCTGTCTACTTCTGTGCGGCCTTCCCTTGTGGCTCAGCTGGTAAAGAATCCGCGTGCAATGCAGGAGACCTGCATTTGATCCCTGGTTTGGGAAGATTCCCCTGATAAAGGAAACGGCTACCCACTCCAGTGTTCTGGCCTGGAGAATTCCAGGGACTGTATAGTCCATGGGGTTGCAAAGAGTCGGACATGACTGAGCAAATTTCACTTCACTTACTTCTGTGCAATCTGGGAAATCCCTATAGACGTTTACTAAGATCATGGCATCTGGTCCCATCATTTCATGGGAAATAGGTGGGGAAACAGTGGAAACAGTGTCAGACTTTATTTTGGGGGGCTACAAAATCACTGCAGATGGTGATTGCAGCCATGAAATTAAAAGATGCTTACTCCTTAGAAAGAAAGTTATGACCAACCTAGATAGCATATTCAAAAGCAGAGGCATTTCTTTGCCAACAAAGTTCTGTCTAGTCAAGGCTATGGTTTTTCCAGTGGTCATGTATGGATGTGAGAGTTGGACTGTGAAGAAAACTGAGCGCTGAAGAATTGATGCTTTTGAACTGTGGTGTTGGAGAAGACTCTTGAGAGTCCCTTGGACTGCAAGGAGATCCAACCAGTCCATTCTGAAGGAGATCAGCCCTGGGTGTTCTTTGGAAGGACTGATGCTAAAGCTGAAACTCCAGTACTTTTGGCCACCTCATGCGAAGAGTTGACTCATTGGAAAAGACTCTGATGCTGGGAGGGATTGGGGGCAGGAGGAGAAGGGGACGACAGAGGATGAGATGGCTGGATGGCATCACTGACTCAATGGACGTGAGTTTGACAGGGAGGCCTGTCATGCTGTGATTCATGGGGTCACAAAGAGTCAGACATGACTGAGCAACTGAACTGAAATGAACTGAATTGATAGACGTTTACATATAAATTGCCTGTTTCCATCTCAAAAGTAAAATAATACCAGTGGAGAAATGTTACCATTTGTGTTCGGGAAAAAGGATGAGCAAACCTCTGAATTGCAGAACTTGAATGCCAACCATTTGGTAAATGAAGCAAAAGAGGAGCTGGAAATAAACTTCAAATTCCTATGCAAGAGACTTACACCATACTGATTAGTTAAATATATGCATGCTAGCAGGTATCCTGGCCTCAGCAAATTTTGCTTTTCTGTAGGTTCTTGGGAAATAAACAGAAAGAGAACTTGAAGTTCGTTCATTTACTTATTCTCTCATTGTATACTGGCCCCCTTCATCCCAAGCTGCATAAATTTCCATACATCCTGATATCGAACAGAAATCCCACATATTTCTCACTTAAACTGTACATTGTTGTTATATCTTTGTATTAAAAATCTTTGCCTTTTGCTTCTAAAGTTTATCCAATATTTATTGGGGGAAGAGAATCAATAGTTTCTGATAATTCTCCATCTTAACAGAATTATGAGACTTTCAGACATTTTCAGGTAAAAAATAGTCCTCTGACCATGTCCACTTTTCCTCAAAGAATGTTAAAATGTAAACTCACTAGATATATGTTTATACTTATATCCTACTACTCTCTTTCTGGAATAAACAATTTTGTGTATTTTAAAATATTGCCATTAATAGTAAGTATAACTTTGATTTTACTAAACAATAATAGAATGTAACTTGAATAATTTATTGTAAATATCTTTATTATGTTTTGAACAAAAGCATCTCTATTTGTTAAAAGACTTTGCTAGCATATATTCTAAATGTGGATTAATGAACATAACAGTATGTATCCCTTATTTTTTATTCTTATACTTCTATTAATCAAATTTTAAATTTATAAATTTATTTTCAGAAATAATATTTACTCAGTCTTCTTGTTTTTAAAAAGGAAAATTAATTTAATTTTATGACTATGCACAGTTATTATATATTTTGACTACTCTTAAAGATTCGGTGATTTAACAAAGATAAATTCAACTCTAAAATATAACCTGCAATCAGTTTTATTAAATTTCCATAGATTATTTGCATCGTTAAACATTAACAAATATACAATTTGAACTGACCCATTTATACTCATATAAGTTAAAGACAGAGATAGAGAGACATATAATTTAAGAGACTTAGCTTCATTCTAACCATGAATTTTGAGAAATTTATTTAATAGTTTGTACATTTCTAAACAGCACCTGTATGTTCAATAAATTTCTATAGACATTTATTGAATTGTTCATTAATCCATATTTAGTATATGCATAGTAAAATCTTTTAACAAATAGAGATGTTTTTGTTAAAAACATAATAAAGATATTTACGATAAATTATTCAAGTTATATTCTATTATTGTTTAGTAAAATCAATGCTATACTTATTATTAATGGCAATATTTTAAAATACACACTTTATTTAAAGAGTGTATTTATTTAATGTACATTATTTATGTATGTATTTATTTAAAATATTTATTTAAATTTATGTATTTATGTATGCATTTATTTAAAATACACTATTCCAGAAAGGGAATAGTAGGATATAATTATAAATCTATATCTATTGAATTTACATTTTAACATCTTTGAGGAAAATGGACATGTTCAGAGGACTATTTTTCTACCTGGAAATGCCCAAAAGTCTCATAATATTGTCAAGACATACAATTATCAGATATTTCTATAGACATATCTTTTTAAAAACATGTTTGTTTATCTCACTTTCTGTCTTTTAGAAATTGCATTAAAAAACTCATATACAGAGTGAAATTATATGGATATTTTACATTTACTTTGTAAAATGAATTATTAGCATTCTTTATTATTTTATTTTTTATGTTTTCCTGATAAAAGAACACATAAGATATACTTACTCAAGTATTTTATGGACCCTTAGTATATGCTATGTTATCCTCTCCTTTTCTAGTGAAATTAGGCATGCCAGTCTATAGAACTGGTGAACACTTATTCAAAAAATTTATGTAGCTTTTCTATTTCAACTGGACAAGATAAATGAGGAAAAAATGAAATGTAGTTTTAACTTTAATAGTTCAGATCAGTTCAGTTGCTCAGTCATGTCTGACTCTGCGACCCCATGGACTGCAGCAGGCCAGGCCTCCCTGTCCATCACCCACTCCCAGAGTTTATTCAAACTCATGTCCATTGAGTCAGTGACGCCATCCAACCATTTCATCCTCTGTTGTCCCCTTCTCGTCCTGCCTTCAATCTTTCCCAGCATCAGGGTCTTTTCAAATGAGTCAGTTTTCCCATAAGGTGGCCAAAGTATTGGAATTGCAGCTTCAAAATCAGTCCCTTCAATGAATATTCAGGACTGATTTCCTTTAAGATGGACTGGTTTGATCTCCTTGCAGTCAAAGGGACTCTCAAGAGTCTTCTCCAAAACCACAGATCAAAAGCATCAATTTTTCGGCTCTCAGCTTTCTTTATAGTCCACCTCTCACGTCCATACACGACTACTGGGAAAACCATACCTTTGACTAGAAGGGCCTTTGTTGGCAAAGTAATGTCTCTGCTTTTTAATATGCTCTCCAGGTTGGTCATAACTTTTCCTCCAAGGAGCAAGCGTCTTTTAATTTCATGGCTGCAGTCACCATCTTCAATGATTTTGAGCCCCCAAAAATAAAGTCTGTCTCTGTTTCCACTGTTTCCCCATCTATTTGCCATGAAGTGATGGGACTGATGCCATGATCTTAGTTTTCTGAATGTTAAGTTTTAAGCCAACTTTTTCACCGTCCTCTTTTACTTTCATCAAGAGGCTCTTTAGTTCTTCTCTTTCTGCCATAAGGGTGGTGTAATCTGCGTATCTGAGGTATTGATATTTCTCCAAGCTATCTTGATTCCAGCTTGTGCTTCGTCCAGCTCAGCATTTCTCATGATATGCTCTGTGTATAAGTTAAATAACAGGGTGACAATATATCGCCTTGACATACTCCTTTCCCAATTTGAAACCAGTCTGTTTTTCCATCTAAGGTAAAATTGTTAATAATAGGTAATAATCTAGGGCAATTATTTTAAATTATTTTTTCATTCATTTATGCATTTTTTCATTCAGTGGCTCCTCTGTGCCAGGTGCTCTGGAAGTTGTTGGTATATAATTTTGATACCTAGTGGGCTTCGCTGGTGGCAGGCAGGAGACTCAGGTTCAGTTTGTGGGTTGGGAAGATCCCCTGGAAAAGGAAATGGCAATCTACACCAGTATTCTTACCTGAAAAACCCCATGAACAGAGGAACCTGGAGGCCTACAGACTGTGGCACTGCAAAAAGTTGGACATGACTGAGCAACTAAACAACAAACAAAGGTCATCCTGCAGGAAAGATAAGAAAAAAGGGCAAACAAATATTTGTTTCCATAATGAATCCTATAACACATATGAGTAGTGTAATATACGACCCTTCAGCTTAGAGCATCCAGAAACCTTCCAGAAGGGAAGATCTTGAACTATACCTTGTGGATCAATGTGCATTGTAGATTGCATTGTAAAATGAGGGCACAGCAAAGCAACTGCCTGACAAACATGTGTCAAAGAATTGTGATCTTTTTCAAATATTGATTTGCATATATAAAGCCTTGGTGATAGTAAAGAAAAAGTAATTTATCTTCTTTGTTCAGCAAATGTTTATCCTTATGGAGAATGAATAATATGTGATTCTAGTGTTAAAAGAAACAGACTGTTGCTTCTCAACAGTAGCTCATTTCTAGTACCTGATTAACAGTGAGTTAGAATAGTCTAATTTGAGCCTTGGAGTATCTTTTCTTCCCACTCCATTTGTACTAATTCTTCCAGAATAATTGTTATTTTGGCCACCAGAGACAATTGTGCCACTAATATATGTTGCCATAAGTAACTTGGAAAATGTCTACATGCAAAATTTTCAGCTACATATTATTTAATAGAAATGACACATAATACTTTAGATAAGCACTCACTGACAGAAGATAGGTGTTAGAGAGCATACAGCATAAAATATTCACAATATCGTGGGATATTCCAAGCAAACATACTGGAGGAGGTTGCCATTTCCTTCCCCAGGGCATCTTCCTTACACAGGGATCAATCTCACATCTCCTGACAAATTAAAATAATTGTATCTTTGAAGATCATATTTTTAAGAGTTTTAGACTAATCTTAATGAAGTTAAACAATAACTCTAATATTGTTAATATTATAATAATATAATAATAATAAGACTCATGAACTGGAGTTAAAGTAACTTTCCTTGAGAAATGGTATATAAACTAAACAATACTTCCTTGATGGTATTTATGGTTGATTTTTGAAGTCTCATCTTCAGTTCAGTTCAGTCACTCAGTCGTGTCTGACTCTTTGCTACCCCATGAACTGCAGCATGCCAGGCCTCCCTGTCCATCACCAACTTCCAGAGTTCACCCAAACCCATGTTCATTGAGTCGGTGATGCCATCCAACCATCACATACTGTGTCATCGCCTTCTCCTCCTGCCTTCAGTCTTTCCCAGCATCAGGGTCTTTTCAAATGAGTCAGCTCTTCACATCAGGGGGCCAAAGTACTGGTGTTGCAGCTTCAACATCAGTTCTTCCAAAGAATACCCAGGACTGATCTCCTTTAGCATGGACTGGTTGGATCTCCTTGCAGTCCAAGGGACTCTCAAGTGCCTTCTCCAACACCACAGTTCAAAAGCATCAATTCTTCAGCACTCAGCTTTCTTTAGTAGTCTCACCTTATGTTCTACATATTGTATAATGCAGTATCATGTGGAGTGATCTGATATCAGAAAGCCCCCAACCTCTAGTAGGTGAACTTTTTCTCACTTTCATGCTTTAAGAAAAATTGAACTCATATTGGATTCTCAGAGACAAAAAAACAAATGGCCATGCTTTGTTCACTTTAGTTCGTTCTGATTCCAAGAGACTGAAAGTTTAGTTCTGAAAAACTAGATTTAAATTCTGCTAACAGACTGGTTCCAAATAGGAAAAGGAGTACATCAAGGCTGTATATTGTCACCCTGCTTATTTAACTTATATGCAGAGTACATCATGAGAAACACTGGACTGGAAGAAAGACAAGCTGGAATCAAGATTGCCGAGAAAAATATCAATAACCTCAGATATGCAGATGACACCACCCTTATGGCAGAAACTTAAGAGGAACTAAAAAGCCTCTTGATGAAAGTGAAAGAGGAGAGTGAAAAAGTTGGCTTAAAGCTCAGCATTCAGAAAATGAAGATCATGGCATTCGGTCCTATCACTTCATGGGAAATAGATGGGGAAGCAGTGGAAACAGTGTCAGACTTTATTTTGGGGGGCTCCAAAATCACTGCAGATGGTGACTGCAGCCATGAAATTAAAAGACGCTTAGTCCTTGGAAGAAAAGTTATGACCAACCTGTCCATTCTGAAGGAGATCAACCCTGGGATTTCTTTGGAAGGAATGATGCTAAAGCTGAAGCTCCAGTACTTCGGACACCTCATGCGAAGAGTTGACTCATTGGAAAATACTCTGATGCTGGGAGGGATTGGGGGCAGGAGGAGAAGGGGACAACCAAGGATGAGATGGCTGGATGGCATCACGGACTCGATGGACATGAGTCTGAGTGAACTCCGGGAGATGGTGATGGACAGGGAGGCCTGGCATGCTGCGATTCATGGGGTCGCAAAGAGTCGGACACGACTGAGCCACTGAACTGAACTGAACTGAGATAGCATATTCAAAAGCAGACACGTTACTTTGCCGACTAAGGTCCGTCTAGTCAAGGCTATGGTTTTTCCAGTAGTCATGTATGGATGTGAGACTTGGACTGTGAAGAAGGCTGAGCGCCGAAGAATTGATGCTTTTGAACTGTGGTGTTGGAGAAGACTCTTGAGAGTCCCTTGGACTGCAAGGAGATCCAACCAGTCCATTCTGAAGGAGATCAGCCCTGGAATTTCTTTGGAAGGAATGATGCTAAAGCTGAAACTCCAGTACTTTTGGCCACCTCATGTGAAGAATTGACTCATTGGAAAAGACTCTGATGCTGGAAGGGATTGAGAGCAGGAGAAGGGGACCACAGAGGATGAGATGGCTGGATGGCATCACTGACTCGATGGACATGAATCTGAGTGAACTCCGGGAGATGGTGATGGACAGGGAGGCCTGGCCTGCTGCGATTCATGGGGTCGCAAATAGTCGGACACCACTGAGCGACTGAACTGAACACTCTAAAGCTTTAATATCTACTTATGAGTGTAGCATTAACATCACTACATTTGTTTTCCTTTTTCTCACTATGTATTTACCTTTTATGATTTTCTGAACTATGCTGAATCAATGACTATTTTTAGTAATAGATCTCATTAGTGACTCAATGGACATGAATTTGAGCAGACTAGGAGATAGTGAAGGACAGAGGAGCCTGGCGTGCTGCAGTCTATGGGGTCACAAAGAGTTGGAGATGACTTAGCAACTGAACGAGAACAGCAACAACTCATTCTTTGAATTTTAATCAATGTTCTTATTATAGTCATTCCATATAAATTGCATCATATTCACACAATTTGATGAAATCATAAAATGATTAATTATAAAATTCCATATACATTTAAGGTATATTTATTTTTGTGTTAAACTGATGAGGAACAAAGGAAATTTCATACTTGATAGATAGTGATGTAAATACAATACATTCCAAGTGTGCTCTGTCTGTATCTCTCTCAATCACACACACACATGTACACATGTTATTAGTTTAAAAAAAATGAAGCTGATTGCTCTTGTTTTGTATTCTCTTATGTAATAAGGTAATAAAGCAACAAATATCTGCTTTATTGGGGGAACTGAGATAGGAATGGTAAGAATATGAAAATCATCATGGAACTTGCTAAAATGTGGAATTCTATCTGTAAAGTTTCTGATACAGAAATCAGTTCTGAGAACCAATGATGAGTCTGACTAAATTTAGTGTAACTATTCTTTGTGAAATTTAGTTATGCAGGAATGACCACATTTTGTTTATTCTCCCATTGAAGGAAAATCTCACAAAATTATTCGTGGCTGTGGCCTGAACTAAGAAATTAAATACAAAGGAAATAGAGGGGCATGACATGTGGTTCTGCTTGTTATTGTTGTTATTTAGTTTCTAAGTCTTTGTTTACTCTCTTGTGACCTCACGGACTGTAGCCCTCCAGGCTCCTTTTGTCAGTGGGATATTCCAAGCAAGCATACTGGAGGAGGTTGCCATTTCCTTCCCCAGGGCATCTTCCTTACACAGGGATCAATCCCACATCTCCTGCATCAGCAAGCAGATTCTTTACTCCTGAGCCACCAGAGAAGCCCTGTGGTTCTGTTTCCTTAAGACATATCCAAGGATATAAAATAAACAGTATTTGATCTACTGACTTAGTAAAATTATCAAAATCAAAGATCTGAATCCCTACCAATTTTAGAGTATGGTAGGAAAATATCTGAAAAGGTGTTCTTCTGTAATTAAAGCATTCACATTTCTTAATCCTAATTTCAGTTAAATTGTGAATTTTCTCTAATTACAGTTTAATTATGAATCCCTTAACTAATCATTTTGAACTGTGAACAGTGCTATCTCTAGTTATTAAAGAGCTTCCTGTTAATGCATGGGTCTATTGATCCCTGCTATGTGATAGAAAACTGTGTGATATATTCTTCTCATATGTTGAGTAATTTAACTTATGCAAAGACCCTGGATAATTATTTTTTAAATCAATTTATAGTGAAGCTCAGTAACATGTTAAAACATTCACACAGAGGGTATAAGAAAAGAACATGATCCCAGATGTTTCTTATTTTTCTCTCTGTCTTTTTCCTCCCTTCAGCAATGTTATTTTCCATCTGCCCATGAAAAACAAACAAACAAACAACTTTTTTGTTTTCTTTAGTAACACCAATTTGGGCAAAAAATAATAAAAACACAATGTGCACAGCAATCTCATTGGTCATTTCTGTGTAAAGTGATGAGCAGTAAATGTTTTTGAGATGGAAGTGTTTTTGCTTGTTATTTTGTTTGGAGTTGGGGAAGGATCATAATAAGCACCGACTTTCTTTTACTGAGCATTATCCCTACCACTCACATGCTAGGACCTCAGGCATTAGAAAGTCTAATACGTCAGTGATGTGTGAATAAGCTTCATACTTTGTTCATAAGTAAATTGCAAATTGTGTATGCTACAGTGCCCTTTGGCTTCCCTGGTGGCTCAATGGTGAAGAATCCACCTGCAATGTAGGAGACGCAGGTTTGATTTTTGGGTCAGAAAGATCCCCTGGAGAAGGAAATGGCAACCCACTCCAGTATTCTAGCTTAGGAAATGCTGTGGATAGAGGGGCCTGACGGGCTACAGCCCTGAGATCACTAAAGAGTCGAACATGACTTCATGACTATATAACAACAACACACTGCCCTTTAACTTTTATAGCAAGTCAACAAGTAATAAACCATAGTCAATTTTCCAATGAGTAGATAAATAAGTACATGAAGTGAGAGAAATTTAGAGTAGGAAAAATTAAATGGTATAGCTTTGCCCCAAAGTGTGTCAAATTATAGATAATTTGAACCTTTAAGCCCAGGATGATCATGTAACTTGGTATGTGAAAAATGTATGCACAGGTTGAATGTATTTTTATTAATGATGAAAGTCATTGTTTATGAATATCCTCATAATCTAAAGACAAATAATTCTTCACTAAAGAAGTAACTATAAATGAGTTTAGAATAATTACCTAGGAATTAGTGAGGTAGGAACATAAGGAAAAAAAAATAACAAACATGATTTAATTTCACAAAAATGATACAGTGGTGTATTAGCTTTGATGAAAAAGGTAAACTGATGAAGATAGACTTCTTTCAGGTATTAAGTCTGTCAGCAAGATATTTTTTCAAGAGACACATTTCCTTATAGAATAGCCATTTATGTGATAACCTGGATCGTCATTTTATCCCATAGCAGAGCCTGAACCACAATATGCCTTATATATATTCATACTAAAGCAGAAATTACCTACTAAACTTTGCCAACTTGTCTATTCTAATGTATATTTTGAATTCATATGGATTATTTTTATTTTTTAGTATTTTTTAATCTTTCTTCACGTTAAAAATGGAATTGACTACAAATAATCTTTTGGTTTTGATGTGAAAGCAATTAGAATAATGTGCAGATGCAGCTAATCTTGGAACAATACTTTTCCTGGAAATAGGTTCAATGATAGTACATATGCTTCGTTGCTCAGTCGTGTCCAACTCTTTGTGACTCCATGGACTGTAGCCCACCACGGTGCTCTGTCCATTGAATTCTTCAGGCAAGAATACTGAATGGGTTGCCATGCCTTTCTCCAGGGGATCTTCAAAACCAAGGGATTGATTCCAGGTCTCTGACATTGCAGGCTGCTTCTTTACATCTGACCCAACAGGGAAGCCCAATGATAGTGTGTCTTTTAGAACAGTGCAACTGTTGTCAAGCTTTCAGCATGAATATGCCATGGGAAAGCTAATGTGCAGGCATATCATATTATGAAATTCCACTCAAAAATAATACATTAGAAATAACTTTATTTTTGAGGCATTAAACTAATTTGAATATGACCCTTGTCATATAAGTTTTCCTTATGTAAAAAATGTATACCAATGACAGTTTTAATGTGTTGGATCATCCAATTTTCTTAACATATGGCTAAAAAGCTTAATTTTGCAAAGCCAATACAGAATGTTTAATGTTTTACTTTATATTGCTTTCTAATATTATTTTTTATTAAGCAAGACAAACTAAACAAAAAAGAGGACCCTCTACTGCCAGACAAGTTGCTAGATGAAATATGTATATAAATTCATGTACCTGCCTTGAACACCATGTTAAGCTTTGGTCAGGCTATCACTTGACATTTCTTATTCCCCTCTTCTCCCTCATGTACTTCTGTTAGAGCCTGGATCTCAGGCTAGGTCAGATCTTAGCCAATTTTAATCTTTTCACATTATTTTACATTACTCTAAACACCCCCCAGAGACATACAATCAATGGAAATTAAAAATGAAAACTGGCTTTTTGTTTAGAATATTATGAATACCAGATTATGAACCCCCAAAAAAGGGTTTTCTACTATTTCTCAGAAATAAAGATGAATAAGACAGAAAGTGAAAAAGGACAGTAAAAGAGTTGGCTTAAAGCTAAACATTCAGAAAACTAAGGTCATGGCATCTGGTCCCATCACTTCATGGCAAACAGATGGGGAAACAATGGGAACAGTGAGAGACTTCATTTTGGGGGCCTCCAAAATCACTGTAGATGGAGCCTTCAGTCATGAAATTAGAAGACGCTTGTTCCTTGGGGGAAAAGCTATGACAAACTTAGATAGCATTTGAAAAAGCAGAAACATTGCTTTGCTCACAAAGGTCTGTCTTGTAGAGCTATGGTTTTTCCAATAGTCATTTATGGATGTGAGAGTTGGTCTGTAAAGAAAGCTGAGAGCCGAAGAATTGATGCTTTTGAACTGTGGTGTTGGAGAGGAATCTTGAGAGTCCTTTGGACTGCAGGGAGATCAAACCAGTCCATCCTAAAGAAATTAGTCCTGAATATTCATTGGAAGGACTGATGCTGAAATTGAAACTCCAGTACTTTGGCCACCTGACGTGAACTTCAGCAGATGAATGGATAAGAAAGCTGTGGTACATATACACAATGGAGTATTACTCAGCCATTAAAAAGAATACATTTGAATCAGTTCTAATGAGGTGGATGAAACTGGAGCTGACTATACAGAGTGAAGTAAGCCAGAAAGAAAAACACCAATACAGTATACTAACACATATATATGGAATTTAGAAAGATGGTAATGATAACCCTGTATGCGAGACAGCAAAAGAGACACAGATGTATAGAACAGTCTTTTGGACTCTGTGGGAGACGGAGAGGGTGGGATGATTTGGGGGAATGGCATTGAAACATGTATAATGTCATATATGAAACAAATTACCAGTCCATGTTCGATGCATGATACTGGATGCTTGGGGCTGGTGCACTGGGATGACCCAGTAGGATGGTACGGGGAGGGAGGGGAGAGAGGGGTTCAGGATGGGGAACACATGTACACCTGTGGTGGATTCATGTTGATGTATGGCAAAACCAATACAGTATTGTAAATTAATAACCTCCAATTAAAATAAATAAATTTATGTTAAAAGAAAGAAAAGACCTTGATGTTGGGAAAGATTGAAGGCAGGAGGAAAAGGAGATGACAGAGGATTAGATGGTTGGATGGCATCACCAACTCAACTGACATGAGTTTGAACAAGCTCTGGGAGTTGGCGATGGACAAGGAAGCCTGGCCTGCTGCAGTCCATGGGGTTGCAAAGAGTCAGACACAACTGAGCAACTGAGCTGAACTGCACTGCACAGCATACTGCTGTAGATAAAAATGCAATATTATATACCTAGAAATTTGTTAACAGAGTAGATTTTATGTTATCTTCTTATCACAGATAATAATGACAACAACAAAGAGGGCAGGAGACAAATTTTGGATAGGTTATGGCAAGGATTGTGGTGATCATTTCACAAGTATATACTTAATCTCTATACTCATCAAGGTGTAGTCAATAAGTATGCACAGCTTTTTTTATATTAATCAGACCTTAATAAAGTAGTTTAAAAAATAAGCAAATTTTAAAAGAATTTTTTTAAACAGCAGCCTTTTCAGGATTTCCCTACTTCTTATATTTTTTCACATGTTTCCAAATACATATTTCATTGAAACATCAATGCATGGCCTCTCAAGTTGTTAATATTTGCTTTAAGATAAGATGATATCTTACCTAAATTATCATTTGATATATGAAATCTCTTTCATGAAATGCAAAGACAGTTTTTACTACATATAGTTTATTCTTTAATGGTAGTTACTTTTTAATGAAATAAATTTTGTAATTTTTCTCTTTAAATACCACTAGGGTCTTCATACATATATTATGATATCAAGTAAATAACAAAAAACATTTTTATTAGTGATGGCCCTCAGAATAATATGTATCTAAATATGTAAATATCCAGGTGCAGCTATATTAGATAGCATCCAGGGAAATAGTGGGATAAATGAAGAAAACTAGAATGCATATAAGCTATATAAATCTACTATTTCACTTCAGTTAAAGGAGTCTATGTATATCAAAGGCAAAAATACAAAAATAAATAAAAAGTTAAAAAAAACAAAATAATAAAATTTGGAAATTAATATTAAAAATGTGACCGAGGGCGTAAAAGGGAAAATATAAAGGAGAGTTGTATAAGTGAGTCAGAAATAAAAAGTTTAGAGAAATACATTTTACACTAGTTAAAGAATTTAGTAAAATATGAGAGAACTCTTTGCTTTTTCTCAGTGATGAAAAGAAAGCCAAGAAAAGCATACTAAGAAGAAGAAAAATTATCCATGAATAAGTTGTGGAAGGCAGAGCTGAGATAATAATAGTGAATACATCAAGACAGAATGAAAGTCATCAACTGCTTTCAGTTTCATGGGCACTAACACTCAATTCTGAAGACAGATGGAATACTCTTACTACTTCCACTAGCAGCTGTATTAGAACACTGTAAGAGAGACAGTACTTAATTAAATTTTACTTCAGCAATAAGTTCTTATTTGTCTTGGGCTGTTTCCACAATTGGTGAGGTCCTCTAGAACCCAGACACTACAGATTTTGTCAGTGTGCCAGTGATGGCTCTCCCAGTGATAGCTAGAGAACCACAGTAGTGTCTAGCATCAAGTCTTAGAGAGCCATGTCCAAAAGTTAGAAAAGTAAGGTAACGGCATGGGTCCTTAGGCTCTTATTTCTCTTCATTAGGAAGAGCAATATTTCTTAGAATAGCAAACAGAGTTTTTTATGTTCCAGTGGACAAGCTATATATTCCCTGATGGCTCAGCAGGTAAAGAACACGCCTGCAATACAGGACTCACAGGAGATGCCTGTTCAGTCCCTCAGCTGGGAAGATCCCCTTGAGGAGGAAATGGCAACCCAGTCCAGTATTCTTTCCTGACAAATCCTGTGGGCAGAGTCGTAAAGAGCTGGACACGACTAAGCGACTAAGCACACACACACACACACACACAGCCAAAATAAATCCTATGCACAATCCTAAGTGAATCTATAGCAAAAATGTGATGAAAATCCACATGTAGCAAAGACCAATTATTTGTGCAAACCAGTGTTTCCCCTGAGGTTTTATTAAGGGGAAAAGGTAGGGTGAAGTAAAAATGACGGCAGGAACATAGATTTTTATTCTAGTGGTAAATACTGATTGGAGGTTTTCTACTTACCACACAAGCTGTGTATATTTCATCTTCTTCTAATTGTGTTGTTTAAGTCACACAGTTTTATTCTTGGTTAACTGAGAGTAAATAAAACTTTAAGATCATGTAACTCCCCTAAGATAGCATAGTTAACAAAGTGATTCAGATTTGTACAAATTTTCTTTAGGTTTCTAAATAGAATACAAAAGCTATAAAATATAAAACTGCATCATACCGAAAATTCACATTTAAAATAAAATATTGTAGAATAAAATCTTTGAAGCTTTATAAAAAGAGTATACAGTTATGACTTATGATATAAAATGAGAAGTTTAATTCATGCTATGGATGTCTGCTAACACTTATTTGAAAAGACCCTGATATTGGGAAAGATTGAAGGTGGGAGGAGAAGGGGATGACAGAGGATTAGATGGTTGGATGGCATCACTGACTCAATGGACATGAGTTTGAGTAAACTCCGGGAGTTGGTGATGGACAGGGAGTCCTGGCATGCTGCAGTCCCTGGAGTTGCAAAGAGTTAGACACGGCTGAGTGACTGAACTGAACTGAACACTTATTATATTTCCTCAAAGGCCTTACTGTCTACGGGGAATTTGAATACCATGACCCAGAGCCCATTAATGCCTGTGTGTGTGCCGTGTGTGTGCATGTGTGCAGTAGTATATATCTATGTTAAGATGGAGAAAATGTGATATTGCTTAAATAATATGCAAGAACTATAATAATGTTAAACTTAAAAAATAGAGAGAGAGTAAAGAGGTATTTGAGTTAAAGAGAAGTATTAGGTTTAAAGCTCACTCTTGGGTAAAATAAAGGATTTCAGGATCATCATTTTTTTGTGAGACACAGATTACAAAAAAGTAATTAAAAGTGTTCATTTCATTTCCCTGTATTCCATTAATGTATAAACCTGAGTGACCTAAAGGCCTAGTATCATGATCTTGAGTTTGGGCAGGAAGTAGAAAAAAAGTTCCTAATATACTTAGCATTTTCCCCTTATTAATTCAAACTATTCAATGAAAATTCAAAATAGATACAGAGTTATCCTATGCTTAGCATAAGCAGAGCATTAATTTCTTAAAAACAACAGATTATTTTTCACTACTCCCATATTTCATAAATGAACTGCCAGGTGAAAGAGAGCCCTATTAATAAGTCTCATTTCCTGAGGGATCAACAAGTAATAGAATCCAGAGCCCAGGAAGAGCTATTAGTCTTGGAAAAGCAGAAAGATCCTCATTTATGAAACTTTAAAGAACAAAGAAGTATGTAGGCTGTAGCTGGTTTAAATAAGTAAGTGTTATATTAATGACCCAAAGATGGCCTTTCTATGTTGGCCCCCAGATTGTTTGTTCACAGCAGGCTGACTCCTTTTCATTATTAGCTCAGAATCCTGTTGGTGCTAAACTGAGATTTTTATACACCCAATTATTTAAAATACAGCCCAAATCAGCTTCTTTGCCCTCTTCAGTCTGTTTGCCTTGCCCCACCCCCCATGAAACTGAGCTTACTCTCTGCTAGCCATGGACAGGTCTGGCACTATACAGACCTCAAGCTGCTGCCTTTCCAGGCTCTCAGACCCAGGACTGTCTGTCGTGCTGGTGATCAACATCACCTAGACGTATAAGCCCCTTCTCAGTACCTTTCTCTTTCTGGATGGTGCTCCCACACTCCCAAAGCCTCTGGAGAGTTTCATGCTTTGAGAGACTTCCTTCACATCACGTGTCAGAGTCTCACAAATCAGGCTTGTATGTGCTGCTACCGCTAAGTAGCTTCAGTCGTGTCCGACTCCGTGCGACCCATAGACGGCAGCCCCCTAGGCTCCCCTGTCCCTGGGATTCTCCAGGCAAGAACACTGGAGTGGATTGCCATTTTCTTCTCCAATGCATGAAAGTATGTGCTACTGGGTTTTATATAGATATATGGGGATATATATGCTGCTGCTGCTGCTGCTAAGCCGCTTCAGTCGTGTCCGACTCTGTGCAACCCCGTAGACGGCAGCCCACCCGGCTCTACCGTGCCTGGATTCTCCAGGCAAGAATACTGGAGTGGGTTGCCATTTCCTTCCCCTATGCATGAAAGTGAAAAGTGAAAGTGAAGTTGCGTCCGACTCCTAGTGAATGGACCGCAGCCTACCAGGCTCCTCCATCCATAGGACCTTCCCGGCAAGAGTACTGGAGTGGGTTGCCATTGCCTTCTCCTAATATATATATATGTAATATCTGTTATAGCTGTACTTATCTCTGTTTAATGGAGCCAAGTGCATTTGCGGAGAAAAGTGGAAGGATGTGACAAGGTAATTAAAAGTTTAGAGTAGCTTGACTGTGGAGAAGGAGAAGAGGGTACCATAATTCCAGGTATTTCAAAGACTGATCAACTGATAGTGGGAATGATGAGTTTGTAATAGCGTAGACCACACAGTTTTGTTCTTTTCAGTTTGTTTCTGTGTTTGTTTTACTTTGCACTGTTTGGCAACCTTTGTGGCAAATAAAAGATGGAAATTTGTGTTGATACAATGTTGGTGCTTGTGTTAATGGTGAAATGAAGAGAGAAGGAGTCAATATGTTGAAGGTATTACTAAAAATCTATAGTGAACATCTGTGAGATCTGGTCTATAGAAAAGCATGTGAAGATAGAATACTATATTGGAACAAAGGATAAAATAAATTTCTAGAGCAGGGCTATGTAGTTAGACTCACTGTAAAGATAGAAATGTTCTATAATCTGTGTGTCCAATACAATACCGTACACTAATTACATGTGACTGTTGAACATTTGAAATGTAGCTAGAGTAACAGAGGAATGGATTTTTTTTTTCATTTTTTTATTGTGGTAAACAACATAAAATGTACAATTGTTACCAGTTTTGTTCAATAGCATGAAGTATATTTAAACTGTAAAGCTATCTCCATCATGCAGAACTGAAACTCTGTATTGATTAAAAAATAGCTTCCCTTTATCCCTTCCCAGGTCCCCAGCCCCTGGTAGCCACTATTGTTACTTTCTATATCTATTGATTTGACTACTTTAGATATATCATAAATGGAGTCATACAGTATTGGTCCTTTTGTAACTAGCTTACTTCACCAAGCATCATGTACTTAACAATATCCTAATTGTGGTATGTGACGAGATTTCCTTATTTTTAGGGTTTTGTGGTATTCTGTTGTAAATATCTATCATATTTTGTATATTCATTTGTCTGTCAGTGAGCATTTGGGTTGCTTCCACCTCCTGACCATTGTAAATAATGCTACTGTAAACATGTTTTCAATTAATGCTTCAAGATCCTGCTTTCCACTCATTTGGATGTACACCCAGAAGTGGGGTTGATGGATTTTATGAGTAATTCTATTTGTAATTTAAATTATTCTGTTATTTTAAACTTTAATTTCCTTTGCTGTTGACTATCCCTGTTCACATACCAATTTTTCCACATTTCTGCCAAAATTTATTATTTTCTCTGTTTTTTTGAGGTGGTAGACGTATTAATGATTGTGAGGTGATAACTCAATGTGATTTTAATTTACATTTCTCTCATGAACGTCTTTTCGTATACTTGTTAGCCATTTGTATACAATCTTTGGAGAAAGGTCTAAGTCTTTTCCCTATTTTGTAAACTGGGTTATTTTATTTTTGTTTTTGAGTTGTAATTCTTCATATATTCTGGATATTAATCTCTTATCGGATCTGTGATTTGCGTGCATTTTTTTCTCCTAGATTTTTACCTATTCACTGTTGATTGTATCCGTTGATGAACAAAATGTTTAAGTTTGATGTAATAATATATGTATATCTTATCACTTCTGCTTATGCTATCATATCCAAAAAATTATTGCTACATCTCGGTGGCACAAAGTTTTTCGCTATGTTTTCTTCTGGGAATCTTATAGCATTGGGTTTTATGTTTAGGTCTTTAATCCATGTAGACTTAATTTTTGTATCCAGTGTAAGAACCCGATGTCATTTTTTAGCATACGGGTATTCAGTTTTCCCACTGCAGTTAGTTGGAGACTTCCCTTTCCCCACTGAGTAGCCTTGGCACCCTTGTTGAAGATTATTTGCATATATTCTCAAGAGTATATTTCAGGACCTTCTATTTTATTCCTTGGTCTATATGTCTTTCTTAAAGTCAGTACAGAATTTTGATTACTATAGCTTTGCAATATGCATTGAAATCAGGAATTGTTAGTTCTTCAAGTTTGCTTTTCTTTTTCAAAAAATTTTTGGCCATTTGTGTTCTCTTAAGTTCCCATATGATTTTTAGGATGATTCCTTTCTATGTTTGCAAAATGTACCATTGGGATTTTGATAGGGATTGCATTGAATACATAGATCACCTTAGGTCATATTGGCATCATAACAATTAAGTCTTCCAATCCATGAACAGAGATGTCTTTCATTTATTTGGGTCTTTTTTTTTTTTTTTCCTCTAAGAAACATTTTGTATCCTCAGTGAACAAATCTTTTATCTTTGGTCAAATTTATTTCTAAGTATATTATTCTTTTGATGGTATTTTGAATGGAATTGTTTTCTTAATTTATTTTTCTATTTATTGCCAGTGTTCAGAAACACAGTTGAGTTTTGCTTGTAATTTTGTATTCTGCAACTCTGCTGAATTTGTTTATTACTTCTAACAGCTATTTTTTGTGTAACCTTTAGGGCTTCCTACATACAAGATAATGTTATCTTTGAGCAGACATAATTTTAGTTATTGCTTTACAATTTGTACCTTTTGTTTCTTTTTCTTGACTAATTGCACTGACAAGGACTTCCAGTACTATGTTGAATAGAAGTTAATTAGAGTGGGCATCTTTGTTTTATTCCTGATCATAGAGGAAAACCTTTCAGCCTTTCCTCCTTGAATATGGTATTAGCTGTGAGTTGATGAGCTGAATTTTAATTGAATTTGATTTTAATAATTAAATTGTTTTAAATAGTGCCATGCAGTTCATGGCTACCATTTTGGGCAGTATAGTCCTAGAGAGTCCAGAAATAGATAAATATTGGCTTTGTTAGCAGATGTGAGTTTAGTGTTTTAAAAGCAGAATTCATTCATAGGGCACACTTTCAGGTAAAATGTTGTAGAGTTGTGAAAATGTGAGGAATATAGAGATTTTTTTTCTTTTTTTGCCAAATCTAAATTTAGCTTTATTTAAATTGGGTTCGTGTCCAACTCTGTGCAGTCCCATAGACGGCAGCCCACCAGGCTCCCCCGTCCCTGGGATTCCCCAGGCAAGAACACTGGAGTAGGTTGCCATTTCCTTCTCCAATACATGAAAGTGACGTCGCTCAGTCGTGTCCAACCCTCAGCGACCCCATGGACTGCAGCCTTCCAGGCTCCGCCGTCCATGGGATTTTCCAGGCAAGAGTACCGCTGTGGGGTGCCATTGCCTTCTCCGAGAACAGTGAAGTAACATATCAAATGCCTATTCACAATCATACCAGGAATTATTACATAAAGTTCTATCAATGACATCAGAGATCGGTTTTCTCTTCTGATTTGGGAGACTGTCAATTTTGATATAGTTGAGAAATGATGAAATAACATCCACTGTTTCTTATGTAACATAAAAATCTACTTATAGTTGTTAGTCCATTAAACTGTAAGGAAACAATGAGTTGTTAAAAGTACCAGTGTTTGATTCCAAAAAAGGCAAAGGAAGGAAATAAACTATGGAGAATATTGAGGGATACATTTTGTAACAGAAGTAAGACACTATTTTATTCCATATTTTTGCATATTATCTCTCATAAACTCTGTTTATTTCTCTCACAGAATTTCTGTTTAGTAGTTATTGTTTTTTTCAAGCGGGTACTCCTAATTTATTCTAATAGATCAAGTCAGTATCTATTGGACCTGAAAATAATTACATTAAATTCCACTTTGGTTCAGTTACTTCAGTCTGTTTTGGGGGTTATATTCACATGAATGCAAAATCAGGGAAAAATGAAAACATGTTCTCAATGACTATATGAAAGTTTTGATGTTATCTAAATTTCTGTAGTCACCAATATGGATATTTACTGAATGAGACTAAATTAGACCTGGCATTCTCTCTGTCTGCAAAATTTCAAAGCAAACTGCCTTCCTACAATCTAACTTAAAACTACACACTCATAATATGCACTAGTTTTCTCTGGTGCCTTTTAATAATTAGAAAAAGATAGGCTCACACACAACCACATTATGTTTTGCTTTCTCTTCTATATTAGGACACATAAATGCAATTTCTTTATTCCCATGTTATCTCTCTGTTGGCTTAATAAAAGTTGTTATTTTTAAAATCAGTTAGATAATTTCTTGTTCAACATATGGTACTTCTTAGTTGTTTCCATCCCTGAGGAAGAAGAAAAAAATAATATCTTATTCAGGCTAATGTTGATATGACTTGCAAATTTTCTGAAGTCCCTGACTACTGGCCTTCTACTTCTCTAAAATGAATTATGCCACCCTACGTGGAAGTTTTGGTTTTCTATTACCTCTAGGGTTTCAGTTGTTTTATTTAGGCAATTTCTTGGAATAGTACTGCAGAAAGTAATGGTGTCTATTATCATTTTCATAAAGGAAAAGTTTCTAGAATATGTGGCATATTTCAGTGGCATGGAGGATTAAAATGTATGCATCAGCAAGAGTTTTTATGTGAAATTAAAGATTTAACTCTATTAGATCTATATTCTCTTAAGGCTAATATTGTCCATGAATCACAGGCAGGATTATATCCTATAAATGCATCAGGGGTGCTTAAAATGTGAATATTTCATAATTTAAAGCATAAAAGAACAAATAGGAATATTAAATATAGCATTTCCAAGGAAAAGGTCAGTTTTCATTCAAATCAAAAAAAGGCAATGCCAAAGAATGCTCAAACTACCACACAATTTCACTCAACTCACACTCTAGTAAAGTAATGCTCAAAATTCTCCAAGCCAGGCTTCAGCAATACGTGAACCGTGAACTTCCAGATGTTCAAGCTGGTTTTAGAAAAGGCAGAGGAACCAGAGATCAAATTGCCAACCTCCGCTGGATCATTGAAAAAGCAAGAGAGTTCCAGAAAAAAACATGTATTTCTGCTTTACTGCCTATGCCAAAGCCTTTGACTATGTGGGTCACAATAAACTGTAGAAAATTCTGAAAGAGATGGGAATACCAGACCACCTGACCTGCCTCTTGAGAAACCTGTATGCAGGTCAGGAAGCAACAGTTAAAACTGGACATGGAACAACAGACTGGTTCCAAATAGGAAAAGGAGTACGTCAAGGCTGTATATTGTCACCCTGTTAATTTAACTTATATGCAAAGTACATAATGAGAAACACTGGGCTGGAAGAAATACAAGCTGGAATCAAGATTGCCAGGAGAAATATCAATTACCTCAGATATGCAGATGACACCACCCTTATGGCAGAAAGTGAAGAGGAACTAAAAAGCCTCTTGATGAAAGTGAAAGAGGAGAGTGAAAAAGTTGGCTTAAAGCTCAACATTCAGAAAACGAAGATCATGGCATCTGGTCCCATCACTTCATGGCAAATAGATGGGAAAACAGTGGAAACAGTGTCAGACTAATTTTCTGGGCTCCACAATCAATGCAGATGGTGATTGCAGCCATGAAATTAAAAGACACTTACTCCTTGGAAGGAAAGTTATGACCAACCTAGATAGCATATTCAAAAGCAGAGACATTACTTTGCCAACAAAGGTCTGTCTAGTCAAGGCTATGGTTTTTCCAGTGGTCATGTGTGGATGTGAGAGTTGGACTGTGAAGAAAGCTGAGCACCGAAGAAATGATGCTTTTGAACTGTGGTGTTGGAGAAGACTCTTGAGAGTCCCTTGGACTGCAAGGAGATCCAACCAGTCCATTTTAAAGGAGATCAGCCCTGGGTATTCTTTGGAAGGAATGATGCTAAAGCTGAAACTCCAGTACTTTGGCCACCTCATGTGAAGAGTTGACTCATTGGAAAAGACCCTGATGCTGGGAGGGATTGGGGGCAGGAGGAGAAGGGGACGACAGAGGATGAGATGGTTGGATGGCATCACTGACTTGATGGACATGGGTTTGGGTGGAGTCTGGGTGTTGGTGATGGACAGGGAGGCCTGGCGTGCTGTGGTTCATGAGGTCACAAGAGTCAGACACGACTGAGCGACTTAACTGAACTGAATTGAGAGGCTAGTGGACATTGATGATTTGAGGTGCAAACATGGTGTATATAATTATGAAATAGTACCTTTGGAGAAATATAATAATATAATCATAATATAATGTACTACTAAAAGCTATAACCAAGGTAACTGGAAATCATGTTTATTTGTTTGTTTGTTTGTTTGTTTTCCCTACAGTTTATAATCACTCATGCCTCCTCCTTTGGTATCTCATCACTTTTAAGTATATTTTAAAATTCTAGACCCAAGTTTGCTGTGTTCAAATCCCAGCTTTGTCATTCACTGGCTGTGTAATGGGCTTCCCAGGTAGCATAGTGGTAAAATAATCTGCCTGCCATTGCAGGAGACACATGAGACACAGCTTCGATCCCTGGGTTGGGAAGATCCCCTGGAGTAGGAAACGGCAACCCACTCCAGTATTCTTGCCTGGAAAATGGACAGAGGAGCCTGGAGGGCTACAATCCCTGGAGTTACAGAGAGTCAGACGTGAGTGAACATGCACACACATACACACACACACACAGAGCTGTGTAATATTGGGCAGAATTATTTGTGGCTCAACGTTTTTATCTGTTAAGTGGGAGGAACATTAAGGGAGGATATCTTCTAGAAAATTACTGACATGTTGAAAACATTCTTTTAAATATTTATTGTTGTTGTCATTATTTGTTTTGATTTCGTTTTCTCTGATATGGTGGCCTAAAATTAATATTTCCTGATCAAAACAACCCAACCAGTAACCTGATCATCAGCAGTTTACAGAGGGCACAGACTAATGAGGTTCCTGTTCTTTATTTCACTAACCATACACCAAACTTATAATGCATTTTGTCAATGAGCCAGTAAAAGATTAATAAAATAGATATTCAATCAGATGACTCTTCATTTTAGCTAGGACATTACTGTTCATATATTAATTTTATCCTTAGTCTTATGATTTATCAAATGCCTAAAACTGATCTTCCAAATTATTTAGTAACAATAGAAAACAGATTTTCTATTTTTTTTTGACAAATGCTTGACTAAAATTTATCTTTTCTTTTTAAAAGAGCTTTTTTCTTGGATTTCTTCAATAAAATCTTGTGTACATAAATAGAGAAAGCATCAATTGACATTTCCATTAATTTTACAAAAAGATTCTATTAAAGGAACTTCTAATATTAAGACTATAGTCCTTCATAGGAATATCATTGCCATTTCTATCTTGGAAACTCTAATTAGAACCTCTTCTTTGGGTTTTAAGTAGAGGTAGGAGGTGTAGTTACACAAAATATTTTGACAAATCCCATTGTAGAGTTGAGAATTTAAAAGAGATGGTTATTCTAATATTCAAAATTACATATGTTAGAAGTTATATATATTCAGAAGTATTATATGTAACCAGAAAGCTCTAATCATTTAGAAACATAACATATTTCCTCAACAGTCCCACAACTGTATCCACTGTTACAAAAATGTGGCAATAGTAATGATCTATGAGTTGCTTCAGTGGACAGTGTATGACCGGAACAAGTACTAGTACTTGCTAAGATTTGCAGCTTGTGAAACGGTTTTCACTCAAGTAGAACTGATTCATATTGAATTCCATGGGCATTTGAACAAGTACTAACTAGGTTTGAGTAGCCAGGGAGGAAGTCTTTTTTAAATTGCTTGAAATAAAGTTGTTGAAAAACAGGAAAAGTATTCTACAAGTTTGATGAACTAAACAATGCAATTAAATCATCCACTGGTCATTTCTGTAGAGCATAAATCTTAATATTAAAATATTTAAACTGAAGTATTGATATAATTATTTTCTACACTTTCTTCTTTTTTTGCATTAGAATAGAGATGATAAAGCTTATAAATGAATGAACACTAAATAGTGGGAAAAGTTAAATATAGGTCATTTGGAGCAAAGCTTCCTACAATACATTTAGTGAAGCATCACTAAACTACAAAATAGCTTTAGGAGAAAAATAAAAAAGATGTATATTTAAGAAATCCTGTTTCTCTCATGCCTTGGTTTTTGGAAACAGGTAGGTGAATTGTGCTGTGTTTGTGTCCTCATGCCTTTTTACAAAAAATTGCTTCTTTGGGGCTTTCTAAATGACATTTATAAGTGGAGTTCCAAGGGTAACATCAATTACTCGTTTGCTCCATGACATTTTTATTCACAAAATAATCCTGAAATATTCATTTTGTAGTAATTGATACTTCAGTGTACAAGACCATTTATAGAAAGGGAAAACCCAAGAGAAACTTTACTAACAGCTGGAAAAATGCCAGCAGATTTTAGTAACTTTCTCTGTAAAACTGTAATGAGTAAAGCAATTGTAAACCTGTTAAGTTTTATCATTTATTATTACCTGTTCAAGTATAGTTATGAGAAAAATACATTATTGATTGATTTTGTATAAGTTTTATATTTATATATAGTTGTTAAAAGTTTGGGCATTTTGATCCTTTGAAACAAATACTGGCAATGTATTTGTGACCTCTTATGAGCATTTATATTTAGTAAGAATTCTTATGAGTGCTACATAAAAATTAACATTTTAAATTTCCTCTGTTACTGGTCTTAAGAAAGTGGATCACATGTTATTAGGCAAAAAGAAACAAACAAAAGACTGTTGTGGAGATAAAAGTTATTCAATGGCAAACTTATTATTAACATTCAGGCAGTTTTATCATATCTTTAGAGTGATTTCTGGCATGAAATTCAACAGAATCATCATCTTACTCTGATGTCCACATTGCTAATGCTGTTAACTTTAAGAGAAAGGAAAGCTTCACTTCAGTACCTGAAGACTTAATATCTGAATGAACTCTCGAAGTGGAAGAAAGTAAACCTGAATGTGAGACTTTAGTTTTGTGCAGTTTAAGTAATGAAAATCCCCAAGCCTGACACTAATCTTTTGAGTTTATAGATTTCTTACTTGGCAGCATAAACTCCTTGGCTACTTTCCTCTTGTTATGAAATAAACTGCTACTCAAATCCTAGCAGGAGACTGATCTTTGAAAGTGTTTTACTGCCGAAACAAAAATGATTACCCAACTCTAAGTTTCCTATTATAATTAAAATTAGCAAAAACAAGCTGTTTGACTGCTAATTTTATTGCATCTTCATAATAATCCTTACTTTTATTAGAGCATGTTTAATACTTTGTTCAGTTATTTATATCTTTGCATTATGAAATATAGCTTATTGATTTGTATATCTATAGCACTTTGGACAGTGCTTATTCAAGGAATCACCATAATCCTTGTTGAACCAATGAGATGAATTTATGTATAGACCTGGGGCCATCAATAAAACATAGTATAAACAGAGAATGACCAGAGGTTGATATCTTTCAAATATTTTTATGTTTCTGTACCTTAATATTTTTAAAGTTAAATGTGGATGTGGAGATGAACCAGTAGCTCTATCAGATCTCTTTATAAATCAAGAAACTCAAATCTTGACATGTCTTAGAATACCATCCTATTATTTAAACCAAGAAACAATTAAAAATACAATATTTAAAGCTTCCATATTCAAATATAGATTAATTAATTGATAAACTCATGACAGGTCAAGCTGAGCCTGGTCAAACAGATCTTTGTCTACAGGGATATTCTTGGATTCACTACCAAACCAGCAAAGAAGTGTTACAAACATTATAACATAAAATTTACACAGCTCCTTGAATTCTCCCTTGTTTTCTGGAAAGAAAAAGCAAGTGTGATCAACAGTCAAGAAACTAAACTAAGGTTTTTTACTCTTATACCCTTAGAGTGTAAAGGAAACAGAATTCAGGAGTCTCTCTATTGCCGAGATACATACAGATTCATTCTTATTCTTAATTTCTTACTGTACAGTTATACTGAAAAGACTAACCATACCTAACAATGACCTAAGATACCAGCTCAGCTTGGTAATCCTGGAGACATGTGTCTCCTGGCCTGAAGCTACCCAACTGCTAGTTCCTTTCTTTTAGCTCTAAGTACTGGTGCATCTGCCCTACCAAGATTAGTCTAGATTAGAAGTGAAGTGCCTCAGAGAAGGCAGTGGAACCCCACTCCAGTACTCTTGCCTGGAAAATCCCATGGATAGAGGAGCCTGGTAGGCTGCAGTCCATGGGGTTGCTAAGAGTTGGACACGACTGAGCGACTTCACTTTCACTTTTCACTTTCATGCATTGGAGAAGGAAATGGCAACCTGCTCCAGTGTTCTTGCCTGGAGAATCCCAGGGATGGGGGAGCCTTGGTGGGCTGCCGTCTATGGGGTCGCACAGAGTCGGACACGACTGAAGCGACTTAGCAGCAGAAGTGAACTTTGTCTCTAAAGTTGATCTTTCACCTAAGTTTCTTTTGTAGAATGTTTAGACTTCAATACCCAGTAGTCCTTTATGATTCATGCAAAATTCACTAGTGTGCTAATCTATGATGAGATAAGAAATGATCCTTGGAAATTTTAAATTACCTTCCATACATATCCTGTTAGAACTTTTCAAAAGGCCGTTTTTTTAAGGTGGAGAGGTCATTAACAAACATAGTGATGAATATCTGTTTTTTTCCTAGTTGTAAAATCTTAAGAAAATTTATTAAGATGTATTCATAAAACAAACCCCATAATAATGAAATTTGTATTCTTTTGAACTAAATTAAATCAAGGTGGGCATTAAGATCTTTGGATTGATTACGTATAGGTTGTCTTTATTCTCTACCTATTTAAAAAAATCTCTCATCACCTCCAACATCTTCCCTATAATTCAGTGGTCCATCCTTCTCCATTCAAATCACTTCATTCTACTCTGATATTTCTTATGTTGCCCAAGGCAATATACTAATGAGTACACATGCCTCTATTTTCCTACCAATCATTTGCCCCATGAAGGAAACTTTCAGTCTTGTATTTTATCTTTTTCAGAAAGCGTTATTGGTTTTTCCTTTAAAATGAAGGCAAAGAATGAAGGCTCTTAAAGAAGAGAGGTTAAAGGTTGTTTTATATTTTCTAGCTTAACAGTAATTAACCAAACATATATGCCTAGTAAGTATTTATAGATAGGAAATTAGGAATTAGGAAGCTGTCAATTACACATATAGACTATCAAGTCCTTTACCTTGAGACTGAAGCTGTGATAATTTTCAAAGCAAGCTCTTCTATGACCCATCTCCTAGAATAATGGAAATAAAAACAAAAATAAACAAGTGGGACCTAATAAAACTTAAAAGCTTTTGCACAGCAAAGAAACTATAAACAAGGTAAAAAGACAACCCTCAGAATGGGAGAAAATAATAGCAAGTGAAACAACTGACAAAGGATTAATTTCCAAAATATACAGGCAGCTCATACAAGTCACTACCAGAAAAACAAACAACCCAATCAAAAAGTGGGAAAAGGACCTAAACAGGCATTTCTCCAAAGAAGACATGCAAATAACCTAACAAACACATGAAAAGATAAAAAAAAATCATCTTCAGGAAAGATGAATTAACATAAGTTGAAAACTATGATAAAATAAATATTGAACCAGCAGCATAATAAGAAAATAGGTTAAAACTATTTTCAACACTACAAAATAAAATAATTTTGTGTAATATTTTATTAAATTTCATAGATCTGAAGTGTTATTACATTAAAAGCAAGAATACTGTACCCTTTTGGGCAAATGAGTTGCCATTTCCTACAGCTGGGGAACTTCTCAACCCAGGGATCAAACCTGGTCTCCCGTGTCTTCTGCACTGGCAGGCACATTCTTTACCACTGCACCACCTGGGAAGCCCAACAGCCATCATATTACCTGCCATGTAGTAATTTATTTCATTTATTCAATTTTGATATAATTTATAGTCATTATTTAACTTACTGTTTTTCATCCTTGTGCCAAAAATCATGTTATTTTTTGTTCTTCCACCTTCTATTTTTTAATCCACCAAATATAAAATCCTCAGATGGCACTGAGTGCATGCAGCCATTGCCAGAGGCTGAGAGGCTATAGATTTGATAGTTGTTGTTTTTGGATCAGTGGGAGTCTGGCACTTCTAAGGATGTTTTGCAGCCAACCCATCTTGGCTCACTGGGCAAAGTAAACTCCCACGCCAATAAGAGAGACCTGCTGATTGAAATAAATCACTTGAAATGGCACAAAAGCAGTAGAACTCTTTTTCATTTTTTGGTCCCAAATTGTGTTGATTTTCTTTCACCAAACACGTATTCTATCTTGGGGTCAGAAGTGAAAGAGGATCTTTAAAAGCTGCAAGTGGAAGAATAAACAACCACCCAATTTCTTAGGTGAGAGTATAATTTCAAACAAAGATGATAAAGAAAATGTAAAAGGGAGAGGAAAAAAAGAAGTGGGATTTTTTAGTTAGGTCTAATGATAATTTTTCTAATCTAATTAATTTTCCATCTATGAATCTAGGTAGGAATAACATATATTTTCCTCATATTTTTTCCTTAAGTTATATTGAAATACCTTTTAGATGATTTATATGTCAGAGTATGTTTTCCATATATATATATATACAGAGAGATAGGAGATATATACATATATATACATGTATATATGTATACAGTATCCCCGTTGCTTTAAAATCGTTTCATATTTTTCTGTGTTCTGAAGGTGGCTGGAGAATAAATGCTTAGAGATGTGTTTCTTTAAAAGTTTGCTTGATTTTAGCATTTTGATTGATTCATTTTCTGAAATTTCATTAGCACATAAAGAGTTCATGTTTCTGAAGTTGTAAGAAATCTTGGTTAATTTAGTTAGGCGTGATTTGCTGAAGGATTTGCCTCTGTCTCAAAAGATCATGAGTTCTATCAAAATCACAACTGTATTTAACCTAATTTCTGGGACAGACTTAGGTTTAGAATATATTCATTAAAACTCAGTTGAACTGAATGAATTTAGTATTTTTAAATGGATGGACAGTTTTCTCTTTGAATTCTATTTGCTTTGTTTATTATTTGAAAAATTTGCCAACTTTTCACACTGACGAAATGAGTGTAGCAACTGGCTGTGTGCTTGTTATTAGAGTTAAAAAAAAAAAAAAGTCAGAACTTAAAAGCGGAAAATTCTCCTCCATAATAGTTCTGTGACATTATGTAAACCAGCCCCCGTGAACCTCAAATTTTTTCATCCATGTAATTGCAATGATGATATCATCTTCATCTTTCCTTCCTGGCTGGGAATTTGAGCCATTAGAATCAACTTTGACACAGGAATGATGTAAGTCTATTGCAAAACTGTTGTAAAATCCCCTTTATATACTTCTCTAGCTGTTGATTTTCTCAGGACAGGTATTGTTTTTTCACCTCTTACTCATTATCACTAATCTTTTTTGGACTCTCTTCAGACATATATGTGTCTCTTAAATACTTTGGTAGAGAAGTGGACATAATACTGTCCTAAAATAGATGGAAAAAATGACTCTTCTATAGAGAAACACAATTACCTCAACACAATATTTTTAATACTACCATCAGTGTTTTTAATATCATAATATCATAACCAGAAAATAACTTTTTAAGAGTAGTACTGTATTAAATTTTATATCATTTTGTTATTCTGGTATAGAGGAAATTGTGCACTTATTTTCATTATGAAGACAACACCAAAATTTTTGTTTTCAAGAAGGCTCACAATTTTGTGCAGACACATTATTTTTTATGAAAAAGTTTGTACGACAAATCATTAACTCTGAGGGCAGAATTAAAAGCACCAATGAAAGTAATTTTTGTGATGACCAGAATGTGGAATCACAAATAAGTACTAACTGCGAGAATATGCATGAGCTACACAGTGGTCCAGATGGATAGGTTGTCCTGCCATTGCTTTAAGCAGAAAACTTAAAGAGGATTGATTCTGGTAGAGAGAACGTGAGTTCAGCCGTAGGTATGTTGAGGGGGCAGTATGTTTGTGGCATCAGAAAGGTGGTATGGATTAGACTGAAAGAACCGAAAGCATGGAACTCAGAGATCTGTTTTGAACATTTGTACATCTGCACTTAGGAGCCAGTCTTACAAATGAAGTCCCTGAGAAAGGATATAAAGTGGGAAAAGAAGAGGGTCTGAGATCAAATCTCTAAATCCCAACACATAAAAAGTGAGAGAATGAGCCAGCAAAGGAGGTAAATGAATTAACAAAAGTGGCTAGGCAAAAATCAAGAATGTATTTACTTAATTGTTTAATAATTTATCAGGAAGAAGAGAGATAAAGGAGGAATGCATTTTGAGCATTAAGTACAAATGGATGAACATCATGTTATACACCCAGTCAAACACCTACATTTAATTCAAACAATAAACCAATTTATGTGTCCATAGCACTATCCACTAGGGAATGGATAAATGCAAGGTACAGTATAAAAGAATGAGCAGGGGAAACTTCTGAAATGGCTGAGTAAGGAGCTCAATATAACCTGTCCTTGAAAAGCAACGATAAATGGACATAATTGTCAAAGACAACTACTTTAAGATTCTGGAAATAGATCAAATACATACAAAAAATTTAGAAATGTTTATTCTGGAACTACTGTAAGGATAGTAGGGAGCTCTGGTGTTTGAGCTATAGGAGGGTCTTCCATTTCTCCCCATACCACTCTGTTACATGGAATACAGGGCAGGGTATGAGGACCTACATCTCTGCTGCCAAAGGGTCTGGTTTTATTTGGTATGGGTGCTTGGAAAAATCCATACCAGGGCAGACTGTTGAAAACAATAGAGAAACAATCCAGAAACAATAGCAAACAATCTGGGATGGCTAACTTCACACCCATTTTAATGTCATGCTGCAGTGTGGAGCAAGCAACAGGCAAGTGGACAAGTCATAAATGTAGCAGAAGTTCTTGGGAACTTGTCTTTATATGACAAGTTGTCTTGTCTTTCACATAACCAAGGTGGTCTAGATAAGCTTTCATATAACATGGTGGTCTAGAATACTGTGGGGTGTGTATGTAAGTATTTCTGCAAATTCAGGAAAGACCATAGAAAGCCTTAGTTATCTCTTTGTCTTGCTGACTATGAGACCTTGAACATACAGAAATTAAAGGCTAGAAAAGAATTGTAAGAACGTTGAACTTTGAATGTGTTTTCAAACCATACATAGATCTATCATCAAAGAGATGCTACCAGTTCAATGACTTTAAGTACAACTGCTTACTAGTCATTCAGTTCAGTTCAGTCGCTCAGTAGTGTCCAACTCTTTGCGACCCCATGAATCACAGCACGCCAGGCCTCCCTGTCCATCACCAACTCCCGGAGTTCACTCAGACTTGCGTCCATCGAGTCAAGGATGCCATCCAGCCATCTCATCCTCTGTTGTCCCCTTCTCCTCCTGCCCCCAATCTCTCCTAGCATCAGGGTCTTTTCCAATGAGTCAATTCTTTGCATGAGGTGACCAAAGTACTGGAGTTTCAGCTTTAGCATCATTCCTTCCAAAGAAATCCCAGGGCTCATCTCCTTTAGAATGGACTGGTTGGATCTCCTTGCAGTCCAAGAGACTCTCAAGAGTCTTCTCCAACACCACAGTTCAAAAGCATCAATTCTTCGGCGCTCAGCCTTCTTCACAGTCCAACTCTCACATCCATACATGACTACTAGAAAAACCATAGCCCTGACTAGACAGACCTTAGTTGGCAAAGTAATGTCTCTGCTTTTGAATATGCTATCTAGGTTGGTCATAACTTTTCTTCCAAGGAGTAAGTGTCTGACCCTAAACTGTGTTGACCCAAAAGGAAGCCCTAGTAAGCCAGGCTTAAAAATAAAAATAAAGACAAATGGTAGTAAAAACTGAGCTGCGACTTCAGTGGCTATTCATTTGGGGTAAGGGAGACATAATCTTGAATTATCCCAAATAAATGAACACAAGGAGGGTTAATTTGAGTATATGCTTATAACAGTATATTAGCTGTGTATATGTGGGTGTGTGTGTGTTCAGTCATGTCCAACTCTTTGAGACCCAATGGACTGTACCCCACCAGGCTCCTCTGTCCATAGTATTTTCCAGGCAAGAATCCTGAAGTGGGCTGCCATTTCCTACAATGTCCAATTTTCAAAAAGGAAAAATAAAAATGAGACATGCAAAAGACCAGGAAATTTAAATATATGCACATTAAAAAAAGATAATTGTTAATATTGTTGATGATGGATTAAGCAGAGAAAGAAATCAAAGAAACTATCTTAAATATATTCAGAGAGTCAAAAAAACTCTGTCTATCATATATAGTATCACTTTTGGTTTACTCGATTGGCTGAAGCAACAGTCATAAACCCACCAAGATTCAAGGGGAGGCAACATAGACCCACTTCTCAATAAGAGAAGTTCCAAAGAATTAGCAGTCGTGTTTTAGAATCACGACAGTCTGCCCTCTGACTTCAATTTATTTATCTTCCTCCTATTTGTAAAATATGAGTTTCTCCTCTCTACACCCAACATCCACTTAAGTTACATTCCATTACAGCATCATACTCAAGGCCCAGCCCAGGATCTTTGCATGAGGTCCCAGTACAGAAGGTCTTTGAGTGTGGCTGCTCAAGTATGATTTTTGTCAATATGAACATCTGAGATTTAAAGATAAACCATTTGCACCCATGCTACAAAACAAATGATGCTGAGACAGATGTAGGATAAAGATAGTAGACAAGCCCATACACAAAAGAGGAGAGCAAGAGACACAGCAGTCACTGGCCAATAGCAATTCTGAAGTCAGCCAGGCAGGAATGCCATTTTCTTGGTTAGACTTAGTGCTGTTCCCTGAGATTGTTTTTATTGTGTCTGCTATTTGGATGTGAAGAAAGACTTGGAAAGACTGCAAACCCAAACTAGACATCCCACTTGTTTAGCAAAACAGCTTAATGAATTTTTGAATGTGTTAGTCGCTATCATGTGCAACTCTTTGCGGTCTTCACGTACGGTATCCCACCAGGCTCCTCTGTCCGTGGAATTTACCAGGCATGAATGCTGGAGTAGGTAGCAGTTCTCTTCGCCGTGAGATCTTCCTGATGAGGGATTGGACCCATGTCTTTGAATAGGCAAACTTAATTACATGTGAAATGGACTAAACCATTGAATATGTGATAACAAAGTACAGTCTTTAAATAAGATGAAAAGTATTTATCACACAATAGTCCAGGTAGTGGTCAGAGCTAGTATAGTTGCTCAATAACACTGAGGACCCCACTTGTTCTCACTTTTTAAACTACCATCCTTACAGTGTTGTGCATTCCAAGAAAGAAAAAAATACTTTGGAAAATGTAGAAAACATAAAATCACATATATAATCAATAACATCCTTTGGTCAGACCATATTGGATGACTCAGTTATATAAAATAAAATTTTATTTTCAAATAGCATTTAGCCTTATGGAGAACTGACCCTATTAAAAGTAGAAGATGAATATAAATTTGCATTTATAACATGATCTTTAGTAAGCACACACGTATACACACACACCTCCATATATACAAAGAAAGAAAACTAAAATTACTATCATTTGCAGCTGTTGTTTGTATGCAAATGGGAAATTGTAGGGATTTAATATTTTAAAATAAAAATACTAATTAGAAATATCCTGGATGGCCTGCTTCCTAATTTTAGAAGCCCTTTAGATATATGTAGGTACTGGTTTTAGGAGACATTACATATATGCATTTGCTTAACTGGTGCTTTGGTAATAATAAAACTGACTGGAGGAAAGTGTTTTACAGGTATGACTTCAAATACATCACAGGTGCTTTCTTCCTTGAATAGATTTCTGGAATGCTTTAATGATGGAAGACTGGAAGCAAAGTCTCAGCCCCGGTCATAGAACTCTTTTACATCATGTTTCTTTTTTTCTTCTTGTTTGGTCACTCCTAACTTAAATCACTACACTGATGGGTTGAGATATGACCTGAAATCTTTTGTCCACCTGGAATCTCAGAATATGACCTTAGCTGCAAATAGGGTTTTTCGGGTATTATTAGCTAGGACAAAAATCATCCCGGAGTTAGGGTGGACCCTAAGTCCAGTGACGGGTGCCTTTGTAAGAAGAGGAGAGAACATATGAAGATAAATTCACAGAGGGTAGAAGACCATCTGACAGTTCAACAGGAGCTGCAGTGCTGCAGCTGAAAGGCAAGGCAAGGGCTGTGGAGACAGCAGAGCTTGGGTGAGTCAACGAGGGATTTTTCCCCTTGACCCTTTAAAGGAAATGTGGCCATGATGGCATTTTACTTGAAAGGGCTAGACTTCAAAACCGTAGGAGAAAAAGAAATTTCTGTTACTTTAAGCCACACTGTTTGTGGCAATTTATCATGGTAACTCAGGAAACTAATATAATTACCCTCCAGAGAAAGGAATATATTAATCTGAGATAACTAATATGTAAGAATATTATATGTATATAATATTTATAATATAATGTAATATCTAAGAAAAACATATTCTTTGAGATGCAAAAATAGAGATTACTTTTTAAAATGATTAATGTAACTGCTGATCTAAAAGATAATATTTGGGAAAGTGTTTTGTTAGCCATCGATTGCTATACAAATGTTAGTTGTACACAAGCTTATGCATTTTAGCTTCTGACTCTATCTATAATATATATTAGAATGATTTAATTTCCCCACCCACATTCTAAAACTTCATTAGCAGGGGTATAAATTATTTCACATACTTTAAACAATTTATCTCAATGGATAAAACTTAAAAATTTGAACTTATAAATCAAGATCAAGACAAAAAACACACCACTGACTAAATATATGAAGTTCAATATAACTTTCTCTCAGATAAATTTTTTTCTGAGAATGCAGAATTAATTATTAAATTAAATAAATGCCAATTAATTTAGAATGCACATAATATAAGTAATTACAATTTGGATATCAATTTTGCATTGCACAAAAATTTACATTTATTTAATCATTGGTTCTTATTGGAAAAGAACAATGGGATATTTGGAGTGGAAATTATGTCTCCAACATGTTCTGAAACATAAAAGAAAACTAATAAATATTGAAATAGTGTTATAAGTCAAGATAACAGTTTTGAAATAATAAATATTTATTGAATTTTAATGTAATATATTCAGTATATATGCATATAATGTAATATATGCAGAACATGTAGTGGGAAACAATGAGACAGCTTGTTCAGCCTTCCTTTCCAATAAAATGAAAATAATACCTTCCTCCTGAGATTGCAGTAGGATTAAATGAGATACCATAGGAGTATCTGTCATTTGTTTCAGATGCATTCCCTTTCTTTCATCTATTCTGCTAATTATTTCAGGAGTTCCACCTCTTCAGCTTGTGTGTTTCTCAATCTCCATGACTCTTGACTTCCAGCTAGGCTTGGCCAGTGACTTTCCTGGCAGGAGAATGGGCGTGGAAAGCACTATATTAACTGAGAAATTCCTCCCCCTTTTCCTCTGCTTTAGTCAGTAGCTTCGAAAGTAACTCTCTCCTTGGTGGTTTCAGTGCCACTGGGCAGTGCTAAGTTATTTGGATCCTGATCAAACAGACATTATAGGCATACATTGTTATGCAAAATGTTGTACACGCCTGCCTGCTCAGTTGCTTCAGTTGCGTCTGACTCTTTGTGACCCTATGGACTATAGCCCACCAGACTTCTCAGTCCATGGGTTCTCCAGGCAAGAATAGTAGAGTGGGTTGCCATACTGTCCTCCAGGGTATCTTCCCAACCCAAGGATGGAACCTGAGTCTCATACATTGCAGGTATTGTATGCGTATATATTAATTTTAGCTTCTAATTTCATCCATAATGTAACTTGGAAATATTTATCTCCCTCCTTACCACACATTCTGAAACCAGTCATTACAAATGTGGCATTTTTTCAGGAATTTGTCATCCTAATCGTCCCTTCCTTATCTGTTAATATTCTTGTAGATATGTTATTATTAATAGAACTAACTCCAGTAACTCACAAGTAATGTTAATACTTTAGCATCTCAATCCATTCCCAGTATGAGTGGAAATACATTCAGTTCAGTTCAGTTCAGTTGCTCAGTCGTGTCCAACTCTCTGCGACCCCATGAATCACAGCATGCCAGACCTCCCAGTCCATCACCAACTCCCAGAGTTTACCCAAACTCATGTGCATCGAGTCGGTGATGCCATCCAGCCATCTCATCCTCTGCCGTTCCCTTCTCCTCCTGCCCCCAGTCCCTCCCAGCATCAGAGTCTTTTCCAATGAGTTAACTCTTCGCATGAGGTGGCCAAAGTATTGGAGTTTCAGCTTCAGCATCAGTCCTTCCAGTGAACACCCAGGGCTGATCTCCTTCAGAATGGACTGGTTGGATCTCCTTGCAGTCCAAGGGACTTTCAAGAATCTTCTCCAACACCACAGTTTAAAAACATCAATTCTTCGGTGCTCACCTTTCTTCACAGTCCAACTCTCACATCCATACATGACCACTGGAAAAACCATAGCCTTGACTAGACAGACCTTTGTTGGCAAAGTAATATCTCTGCTTTTAAATATGCTATCTAGATTGGTCATAATTTTCCTTCCAAGGAGTAAGCATCTTTTAATTTCATGGCTGCAATCACCATCTGAAGCGATTTTGGAGCCCAGAAAAATAAAGTCTGACACTGTTTCCACTGTTTCCCCATCTATTTCCCATGAAGTGATGGGACCAGATGCCATGATCTTAGTTTTCTGAATGTTGAGCTTTAAGCCAACTTTTTCACTCTCCTCTTTCACTTTCTTCAAGAGGCGTTTTAGTTCCTCTTAACTTTCTGCCATAAGGGTGGTGTCATCTGTATATGTGAGGTTATTGATATTTCTCCCAGCAATCTTGATTCCATCTTGTGCTTCTTCCAGCTCAGCATTTCTCATGATGTACTCTTCATAGAAGTTAAATAAGCAGGGTGACAATATTTAAACAAAATTTTTACCGTCCTGCTCCATGATTATATCCTACCCTGTTTCCACTTATGTTCATTTCCATTTTTGCTGGTATTTCTCTTATTCTCCCACTTCTCTCCTTGCTTATAAACAAGCACTGTTACCATCTGTCCTGCCAACTTAACTGGGTTTCCATAAAGGCAGAATAAGCATCTGCATCTATTAGTGGTTTGTAAACTATAAAGATGTGCTTACCCCTTAGTGTATCATTTTGCAGCAGCTTTTCTTTTTTCTTTCCCATGAACACCACTGACTTTCCCTAAAAGTCATTCCCAATGCTTTATATTTTGCCCTACAAAATATCTTAGACTGCCCATTAATTTTATGTGACTGAATCTCAATTCTCTTTCTAATCGTGACATGGTTGGCAACTATCTACTCACAATTCTTACTTGAGGGTTTTTTTTTTTTTTTTTTTTTTACTACCTCCTCATTCTCATATGGGATTTCCCAAGTGGCCTTAGTGGTAAAGAACCCAATTGCCAGTGCATTGGATGTAAGGGAGCAGGTTGGATCCCTGGGGTAGGGAAGATCCCTTGGAGAAGGACATGGCAACCCACTCCAGTATTCTTGCCTGGAGAATCCCATGGACAGAGAAGCCTGATGGGCTACAGTCCATGGGGTTGCAGAGTCAGACATGACTGAGTGACTTTCATTTTCACTTTAATTCCCATTAGTTCCAAAAGCAAGCTGCACCTATTGCTCCAAAACTGATATATTGTGCTCCATTGTCTGTCTAAGTTATTGACATAAATTTTTTCTCCTTTTTTCTTATGTCCTTTATTCCTACCTTCAAACACCCAGATTTATTGATTCTTCTTCCCTTCTCTCTTTTGTGATTTCTTCCTTTTGCTGTTTTTTGAGTTTGGGTATGTCAATTCTGTTGATTTTTCCTTTTTTCATTTATTTTAAGGGTTTACTGAATGTGTGCAATTGTTTTGCTTTTGTATCAGTCAGAATCATTCAGGAAATCACCATTGATGTCAGTTTACACGTGGAAATTTTAGATAGGATAACTGGCTTGGGAGAGCTAAAAAGACAACACAAAATGTTGCAATCCAGGAATTAGCAACAGCAGAAAGCTGCCATCACTGTGTAGACTGGATGTAAAAGGGGAGAAGAGTTCAGTCCTGTTTTATTAATATTATAACTGAAAATCCTGAATTTAATTTTAGGTACCACATTATAAGAAGGATATTAAAAGTTAAGAGGATGGCTATTATGAGAATGAGATGGCTGGAAAATGTCAAGTGAATAAATTTTAGAGAACTATATCAGTTTGCCTAAAGAATAGGTGTACTGGTGGAATTGAGAAGGATACAATGATCATTGTTCCAAATATTAATGGAAATGTATATAGTCCTGGGAGAATTAAGAAGTTTATGACATTGATTTTGAAGCCTGATATTGGAATAATTAATGCTGCCTCAAAATATGCATTGCCTTGAAAATAGTGAATACACTATCACAAACTTGATATTAGAGTATTCACACAGAGATTGAGAAAAATAATGTTAACATTGTGAAGGAGTAAAAGCGATTAACTTGTTAAGTTCTTGCCAAATTTTAAAGTTAACATTGATAGAGAAGAATATCAAATAAGTACAGATTGATTTGTACTTAAAAGTCAAGATGATCCCCCCCTTTTTTTTGATGAAGGATAATTTCATCGACTTCCATGAATGCATTTATTTATGCAATTATCTGTACAAAACCAAGCTGACAAATAGAACTGTTGGTATTGATTACTAAAATAATGAGAAAAATCATTATAGGGAAGGAATATAAAAAGGAATGAATTTTTGCAAACTCTAGAAGTAGCCAAATATGCTTACAAGCAGTAAAGACAGAATATTGAACTAAATAGAGAAAGAAAAACCAGATATGCCCTTTGTAGACATTTGAGGAAAGGATGGAAATAATACGCACACACACAAGCACACACCCAAACTGTTTATATTAGGAAGAAGGTAAAACTGACTTCAGACTTCAGTAAATAGAGTTCTTATTTCTGAGGATGGCAAAGGTAGATATGATTTTGAGTTTGCAGAGAGCATGGCTGCTCGGAATAAGCATTATGAGAGGTTCATGTAGTTGAGTAAGAGGATTACTGAGCATCACTCAGGAAATGATAAAAGACACAACATGTAACATTGTAACAGGTCAAAATTTCATGGCTTGCTACCTTCCCCTATTAAAAAAGTTCATGTCTACATAAGAAATAAGGAATGAAAATAAAACTGATATTTAAAAAGCAATCAAGCTTTTTACCAATAGGAAAATGATTTCTTCACAGAATTTATTTTAGAAAAAAGTTGAGAGTGGGGGAGTTTTGACACACCTGGATACAGAAGGAACAGAGAAGGGAAGATACAAAATATAGAGATGAAGCCACAGTTCACATGAAATAGATTATCAGCTCTATCACACAGTTACATATTAACACATGCATTTTAAAAACTCAGAGTACAAGAACATATTCTAAGACACATGAAAATATTCTGGTCACTTCAACTTTGACCCCTTTCAATTCAGTGGGTTTATAATGACAATTTAACAGTACACTTGTGGATTTTTTTAATCATTCTGATAGAATGTTGCAAGTACACTTGTGGATTTTTTTAATAATTCTGATAGAATGTTGCAAGTTTGAGTTGGTGATAACACCTCTCAATCTGTGTAAACAAAACTTATCTTGATAGTTTACACAGACTTTATCAGCCCCAACAACATTTCCAATGCATTTAGAAATATCTGTTAGACTCATTTAGATTAAGGTTCCTTTTAAAATATAATTGTACAGTAGTACATTTTTATGCCTTTTCTGTATGCTCAGGAAAAGAAATAAGCTTCTACTATCAAAAATATAGACATTAAAATGTTAATAGTTGTTATATTTATCTGCTTGGATTTGAAATTTTTGAAGAAATCATTGTGCAGTCTATGTTTTCCAAATTATTCTTTGAGCATACATACTTTTTAGAAATACGTTAATACTTAAATATTTGTATATAACATTCTTTCTATATGTACATGTGTTTGTATGTATATCTAAACAGTAATGTGAGTGATAAAAAAAACAAAGTCTGTATTGCAGGCTAGTGAGCAAAACATGACAAAAATGAAAGGGGTTCTCAAAGTTTTCATGTGAAGCTGAAGCTCCAATACTTTGGCCACCTGATGCGAAGAGCTGATTCACTGGAAAAGACCCTGATGCTGGGAAAGACTGAAGGCAGGAGGAGAAGGGGATGACAGAGGATGAGATGATTGGGTGGCATCACCGACTTGATGGACATGAATTTGAGCAAGCTCCGGGAGTTGGTGATGGACAGGGAAGCCTGGCATGCTGCAGTCAATGGGGTGGCAAAGAGGTGGACGCCACTGACCAACTGAACTGAACTGAACTGATGTGGTCCTATCTGGATGAATATAAACTGTAGTCAGAACTGAGCTAATGAAGAGAATAATGTGTGATGTTCAACAACTATTTAAGTAAGTGTGAGGGAACCAGAAGAAATGAAGCTTTTGATTCTGAGAGTGGCACACCTATTCAAAATTTTGGAGGGCAAGAAGTGGACTATAATAATGTTGATAAAATTGAAGGTATCCTGGTTAATAGCAGGTGCAGACTAAAGGAAAACAATCTTTTAAAAGCTGAGGAAAAACTAGATAGATTATCTAGCTAACAAAAGCAAGATAATTAGAAGCAGAAGTTAAGTTTTATAGGAAAAAATGAAGAGAATCACATTTGACAAGGTAAATTTGCTTTTCTATTACATTTCTGAGCCTGTCTATAAAATAATTTTAAAACTTCTGAAAACTGGTACGTCCTTTCTGTCAGTCTAGAATATTTGATTCTGGACAGTTAGAGTAGCAAAACAATTTGGAGTAGCAGAAATGGTAAAGGAATTTTAATGTTTAAGTGATACCTGCTAATACTCCAAACGTGTGTGATTATATAGAATCATGATCGTGCTCCAAAAGTAAGAAGTTAAATGCCATTAATGGACTGTTTTCTAAAAGAGCAAACTGAAGTAGGAGGAAACCCTTTCAAAACTCGTTAAAAGAACAGCATAATTATAGTAAGTTCAGTTTCGAGTATAAAGGTTAGTCCCCCAAATCCAAAAGTTCCCTGTTGGAATTTGTCTTGAAAATATTAGGCAATCTATTGTGAAACAATATGGTTTCCTGTATGAAGAACTATGTTCATGCCAAACAGCTCATAAGCAGATCATTAACAAACTAAACAGAGAAGCAAAATGATGGGATCCCCTAAGGAGATAAGGCTCAGAAATTCTCTTGTATTTAACCCATCAGTAGTCCCATACAAAGACACCATCTGTCCAGTGAATTAAAATGGATTTGGGGTTTCAAATGATATAGGAAACAACAATCCAAATCCATGTGAAAGTAAAAGTACTCCTTCTCTTACTAATTCTAAAATGAAAACATATTTTTTCCTTAGGGCAATTGATCATGATGTATGTAGACTAGCCTGAAATGAATAGCATGCTAGAATATGTGAATGTAAGGGAGACTTCTGAATAAAAAGTTAATCATATCCTACCTTTCCATTCTAACTGCCCAATCCAGTTAGACCACAGTGCAAAAGACTGAGTTAATCATAGTCCTCTGTTCTTGTAACAATATCATAAGCACCCAGATGGACCTTCTCTTGACTATTAATTTGATTTTATTTACAAATCATTCTCCCATCCATTTCTCATCTTATCATGAACCATATAGGTAGATTCATTTGTTCATGTAAAATGTGCTTAGTAATAATTGTTTTATTAACATACCTTAAGGTAATTTTTACTATATCTCATTTTTTTCTTTTTTATTTCATTGAGACATATTTTTAAAGGTCAGTTCATGAGACTAAACTATATCTGGTCAGTTACTTTTAACTTAATGATACAGTGTGATGTTTTCCTCTACATGTTTCTCAGTGTCTTTCCCAATGATAAGTACCTAGATTTCTACCATATACTTAATACGTACCACAAACATTATTGCAAGGAATATTTTTTGTGCACAGCACGTAATAGATTTATGTGAGTGATATATATATATATATATACACATATGTATATATAATGGAATTTCTTGTTCATAAGATAATGTATAATATTATTTTATTTTTAGCTTGGCTTTTATCATATTGCTTGCTAAAATGAATGCATCTGTTTATATTCCTGATAGGTACACGAATGTTTGTATGTACCAAAATTCCCACAAACAACATTATTAGTTTTCTAAGTTTTTGCAAATAAGTATAAAAACTGTAAAGTGTGTGCTATTTTCTATGAATTCACTCTTATCCTGATTACTGATAAATATGATTGTCCTTTAACCTTATGGCTTTACTTTTTAGTGAATTACCTAATTGCAAATTGTACATTGAGATTAAGACTGTCTTGGTAACATGGAGCTTTAATGATAATTCTAAGGGAAGATTGAATGTGACTCCAAAATCACTGCAGATGGTGACTGCAGCCATGAAATTAAAAGACGCTTACTCCTTGGAAGAAAAGTTATGACCAACCTAGATAGCGTATTCAAAAGCAGAGACATTACTTTGCCGACTAAGGTCCGTCTAGTCAAGGCTATGGTTTTTCCAGTAGTCATGTATGGATGTGAGAGTTGGACTGTGAAGAAGGCTGAGTGCAGAAGAATTGATGCTTTTGAACTGTGGTGTTGGAGAAGACTCTTGAGAGTCCCTTGGACTGCAAGGACCAGTCCATTCTGAAGGAGATCAGCCCTGGGATTTCTTTGGAAGGACTGATGCTAAAGCTGAAACTCCAGTACTTTGGCCACCTCATGCGAAGAGTTGACTCATTGGAAAAGACTCTGATGCTGGGAGGGATCGGGGGCTGGAGGAGAAGGGGACGACAGAGGATGAGATGGCTGGATGGCATCACTGACTGGATGGATGCGAGTCTGAGTGAACTCTGGGAGTTGGTGATGAACAGGGAGGCCTGGCGTGCTGCAATTCATGGGGTCACAAAGAGTCGGACACAAATGAGCGACTGAAGTGAACTGACTGAACTGAATATCAAAGAAAGCATCATTATTTAAAATGATGCAGAACCGAAGAGAATGCATTGCCTGGTAGTTAAGAGTCGTCAGGATCCCTATTCTCTGTGCCTTACTAGTTGTACCGTCTTTGCACATTGCGGCAGTGTTTTCTCTTTTAAAAAGTAGGTGCAATATTGATATTAGTACCCACTTAGTAAAGTTCTTAACAGACTAAATCATATACAGAACAGACTACAAACAAAGCTCAATCCTGAGGAGAACTGAATAAATGAATGTTTTAAGAACAATTTACCCTCAATTTTTCATTAATAATTTTAGATTTTTCTCATTTTCTAAAGAAAGTTTCACCTACTAGGTAATGTTAGTAATTAAGTAAATATTAATGAAGGGACAATTGCATTCAACATGCTTCAGATATTCACATCAGCCTCCTTTGGACATTTTGTTATGTAGTAACTTCTCTGTCTTTAAACAGAGCTGGAACTGAGAAGCCTAAAATCTATTCTCTGAGCATCTTCCATATATTTGTGAGATGTTCTGATTAGATACATTTATTGAAAAGGTTACCAGGACAACAGATGCTATCTGAAAATGTTATCTTAAAAGTTAACTAAATAATGCACTTCAGAAAGGCAAGCCATTCACCAGCCATTTGTAAATTCTTGCATCTCATTCTCCTCCACCCTTGCTTAATTTATCTTCAGGCATTTTTTAATCTGTAAGCAAAATATCAGTTGCAAAGGTTAATATCTCTCTTGTTCCTAATTAGATGAAATATGCCACCTCTAGCTATGAATTTAGTTCTGGTATTTCATGTCTTATGGTGGTGCTCATAAATTAAATGTGTTCAGGGAAAACTATATAGAATTATGGACTGCCCTACAAAAATCTGTTTACATAATTTTATGAGCAGCTGTTGAAATTCTTTAAAAAAAAAAAAGGTACGCTTTTCATAAAGATAAAGTTGTTTTTTTCCTCTGCTTTAGTCGGAAAAAAATAAGAATAATTGAGAAAATTTTGTCAAAGAAGCATATTTTTAGGCCAACAGCTTAAACAAAAGTGAAATCAAACCTGTTGTCTCAATAGCAAGGGTTTATTTTAGAGTTTTTTGTTTCGATAGGGGTATAATTTGTTAAACATTGGACATAGTCACTTTTAATTAACTATGTGTTAATTATTATTCTGAAAATTAAAATATTTCATTCTTATAAAACTAAGAAGGAAACTAGAAATAGACGTTATGAAAGTATGAAAATTAAGGTCCTGCAGCTGGCCAAAACCCATGGTTTAATTGACAAGGAAATGTTTTCACCAACACCACAGCTGCTCAGTTCTCTCCAACTCTTTGGATAAACTAAATTTGCCTCTTTTTGAGATTTTTAGTATATATCAAACTGGCCAAATATTTTTGAGTTTACAACTTTCTAGTAATTATTGAAGCCATGTTATGATGTCTTCTAGTGACCAGGCATAGCATTTGGTATTAATCAGAAAGAATAAGGTAGGTCTGGTGTTCTGCTCATATTTACAAAAATACCAGTTTGTGTAAATTTAAAAACAGTGGTTTGGACTCTGTGCTCTCACTGTTGAGGGCCTGAGCTTAATCCCTGGTCAGGGAACTAAGATCCTGCAAGCCACAGTGCAGAAAATAAATAAATATATGATAATAATAATACTAAAAACAGAGTGTCAGATCTACTTGTCCCTGTCTCTCTCTCCCACAGCTAACTCTTTTTTCCCGTTCTCTCCTTGCCCTTTATTTTCGTACCCATGTTGAGAAATCAAAGAAACAAATAAATCCAATAATGTGTAAACAGATACTCCCAGAGTTATAGCATCTTCTCAGAGGTACAAGTGAAATCTAGCCTAGACATTCTAGTCTTATAATTTCTGTGATCCACCAAACCCATTAAAAGAGACATTAATGGGTTTTGACCTTATCAGTTCTTTCTAAGTCCTATATAGTTGCTTTGAAATGACATAAGTGGTTCACAAGTACCTGATGTCTAATTAAAGCTATTTTCAGTTCCAGAGGGAAAAACAATCTTAGGGTCACATGGAGCACTACTAAACTGCTTAGGCTGTTCTAGAAAAGAAATCAAAATTCCATGGGAGTTATGAATTGTCATAGACGAATTTGAGGTATTAGTAGCAAAGTGTTCATAACTAACAGACTAATGTGTGTGTGCTCATTCCCTCAGTTGAGTCCAACTCTTTGTGACCCCATGGACTCTAGCCTACCATGCTCCTCTGTCCATGGAATCCTTAAGACAGAAATACTGGAGTGGGTTGCCGTTCTCTTCTCAGGGGATCTTCTCAACCCAGGCAGCAAACCCAGGTCTCCTGCACTGCAGGAAGATTCCTTATAAACTGTACATGGACTATGACCAGAATGGAAACCTTTCGTTTCTCTCACTAGGAGAATGGATCCAAAGAGACAGGGATTATACATTACTGAAAATAGAGGTAGGGGTATATATCCTGGGCTCTACTACTTGGATTTGAATCATGTGTGTATAAGAGCTAAGTTGCTTCAGTTATGTCTGACTCTTGGGACCCACCAGGCTCCTCTGTCCATGGGATTCTCCAGGCAAGAACACTTGAGTGATTTGCCATGCCCTCCTCTAGGGGATCTTCCCAACCCAGAGATCAAACCCCTGTCTCTTGGGTCTCCTGCGTTGGTAGGCATTTACCACTTATGCCACTGTTGCTGGCCAAAATTTTGTCCTCTGCCCATCAAGCCCAAATAAAAAAATGTAGAGACAGAGTTTGAAGGAAATAGAAAGGTGGCTTTAATTCTCAGCCAGTGGAGAGAAGAAGACAATAAGCTCATGTCTCAAGAACTGTGCCCCCGCTCTATGAATCTAGGGGCTTATTTAAGGCAAGGGCTCACAGTCAGGAGTCAGTGATGAGGAATAAATGTGATAGGATCTTGATTTCTTCCTCTTGCATTATTTCAGAGATAGTTGTAGACTGGCATCAGTAACCCAGTAAATCAATCTGGCAGTTTGGTGATTCTGCAATCTTCTTTCTGATATGTAACTACAAGGGGAAGGGTGTCATAAGAGTAAACACCAGATACAGGATGTATTCAGCGGAGAGTCAAAGGAAAAATGTGAATTGTAGCTTCTTCAAATTTAGGGAACAGAAAAGCAAACTAAGTTACAAGCATGCAGAGTTAGAAACAGTTAAAGTTTAAAAAAAAAAAAGGAATATTCAGGCCTGCTCACTGCTCACTCTGTCTTCTTCGTTCACAGGAAAGGGAAAGAGAAAAACTTATTCCTCTTTTTTTTTTTCTTTTCACTACAATACCACCTGCGAAACCCTTGTGAATCATGATGTCCCACTTATGAGCTTTGAGAACTCAGTTACCTACACTTGCTCCTAAACTTTCTCATCTGTAAATGAGAGAAATATAGCATAGGTAAAACACAAACAACAGTGCCTAGACCAAAGAAATCACATGTACATATTTGTTCAATGAATATATGCTCTGATTTGCATTTTCACATAATAACTTGATGAGATTATTTGAAAATTCTTTTTTAGATAAATATTCATTTTTTGTAATTCCAAGTGTAGGAATCTGAACTTTGAGGTTTAGAAAATTGCCTAAAGTCATGGAAAACTAGGATTCAAACAGGTTATTTTGATTCTAAGCCCAATACGTTTGGTTATCTTGTTGTTGTTGTGTTGTTAAATCTTGAAAAAATAGGCCCTGAGGTCTGATTTTTTTCTATTTTTTCTTTTTTTTTAACATAACGATGAGCATCCATGTTTTTCTCTAGTGATACTCAAACAAAGGCTGCTAAACTTGGTCCCTGGAGAAGGAAATAGCAACCCACTCCAGTGTTCTTGCCTGGAGAATTCCACGGACAGAGAAGCCTGGCAGGCTACAGTCCATGGGGTTGCAAGAGTCGGACGTGACTTAGAGACTAAACCACCAAACTCGGTGGCCAAGATACCCCCAAATAAATGGGGTCTGGGCAGGGATTAGGTGTGCTTGTGCACGTAATAGTGATTATTTTGACCTTATTCTTGCCGTCTCTTCAGACTGCTTGGATAATACCTGCTTTACATGATTGTTACATTAGAAACATATATCCCAGGCCCAATTTCTAGCCCACACTGACTTTGTCAGCATTTCTCACAAAAATGTTTAGTAATCCTGATGCTAAAGTTCTGCCTCTGTGCACCAGTGCTAAATCCAGTCTCAAAGACAAGAATTTTGGGTGGAATAGAGAACAGTTTATTGCTTTGCCAGGTAAAAGGGGGACACGTCCTCCTGCCCCCCAAAACTATTTGCTCCAACCTGGAAGGATTTGATGAGGAGTTTTATAGAACTGATTCAAGGGTAGTATTGCTGATAAGATTATGGTGTGTGTGTGTGCCTGCACTCCTTTGTTCTGGTCTCAGGTAATCTTCTTGATGAGCTTCTTTGGTTACTTTAATGTAACCTCAGGTAGTTTTCCTCTGGTGTGAAGAATGCTGATATCTTCAAGAGCTTCAGTTCAGTTCAGCTCAGTCGTGTCCAGTTATTTGTGACTCCATGGACTGCAGCACACCAGGCTTCCCTGTCCATCACCAACTCCCAGAGCTTGCTCAAACTCATATCCCATAGTTGGCAATGCCATCCAACCATCTCATCCTCTGCTGTCCCCTTCTCCTTCTGCCTTCAATCCTTCACAGCATCAGGGTCTTTTCTAACAAGTTAGTTCTTCACATCAGGTGGCCAAAGTGCTGGAGCTTCAGTTTTAGCATCAGTCCTGCCAATGAATATTCAGGACCGATTTCCTTTAGGACTGACTGGTTTGATCTCCTTGCAGTCCAAGGGACTCTCGAGTCTTCAACACCACAGTCAAAAGCATCAATTCTTTGGTGCTCAGCTTTCTTAAAGGGCTTTAAAGACATTGTTATAAGTATCCCCTGAGGTGACACCAAGATCCTGCCCCAAGGCTGCACTATGGTTTCTTGTCTTTGTATCCCTTCCCTTCTTGGACTAACAACCATTCAAATCTGCCCTTTGGAACTCAGGAAAGGTCATGGAGTCTGGAGTCTATTTCCTATAAGAAACAGGAGACAGAAAGGCTTCAGTGCCCAGACCTCACAGAGTCCTGCTTGTTTTCAGTCCCTATGTTAGAATAATGTCAGTGACAATTTGACAATGGCTTTTGTAGCATTTAAAATGCTAGGAGTTCATGTGACTATAAAAGGAGTTTCTGAAAAATATTGTGCGAGCATAACATAGAGAAATAATTGTCTTTCAGTGCCTGAGGCATGCTCTCACAATCCAATTTTAAACTAGAAACAAAACACAGAGCAGAGGGGTAATAACAGCCATGTTTTAGAAGATGAGGCAGAACTGTTAGATGATTTGAGGAATGTCTATAGACTGAGGGGTTTTTGTTTTGTTTTGTTTTTTTCCAAGCTGGGCCCAAGGGAGGAGAACCATGAAAATAAAAAAATGAACTGAATATGAACTAATATAATTTCAACAGGCTGAAAGCTGACACTAAAATAAAATGTGTAGCAGTAAAAAACACGAAAAGTAAATAATATGAATGGCTTTCTAAATGGAGGTATAAAAGAAGCATCACTATACACATGGCATACATCTGATTTCTTACAGTATAAGGAATGCTTTTGTATCAGATGAATTCCCAGAAAGCTGAATACAGGAGAAATATTAGCATAAATTCAATTGAATCTCCTATTTTTTTTTGTAAATGAGAACATGAACAGAGAATTTGCAAAAATTTATGCCTGCTATATAGAGAGCTTCACCTTATTCAACAACCTCTTCCAACAACACAAGAGAAGACTCTACACATGGACATCACCAGATGGTCAACACCGAAATCAATTGATTATATACTTTGCAGCCAAAAATGGAGACACTCTATACAGTTAGCAAAAACAAGACCAGGAGCTCACTGTGGCTCAGATCATGAACTCCTTATTGCCAAATTCAGATGTAAATTGAAGAAAGTAGGGAAAACCACTAGACCATTCAGGTATGACCTAAATCAAATCCCTTATGATTATACAGTGGAAGTGAGAAATAGAGTTAAGGGACTAGATCTGATAGAGTGCCTGATGAACTATGGACGGAGGTTCGTGACATTGTACAGGAGACAGGGATCAAGATCATCCCCATGGAAAAGAAATGCAAAAAAGCAAAATGGCTGTCTGGGAAGGCCTTACATATAACTGTGAAAAGAAGAGAGGTGGAAAGCAAAGGAGAAAAGTAAAGGTATAAGCATCTGAAAGGAGAGTTCCAAAGAATAGCAAGGATAGATAAGAAAGTCTTCTTCAGTGATCAATGCAAAGAAATAGAGGAAAACAACAGAATGGGAAAGACTAGAGATCTCTTCAAGAAAATTATATACCAAGGGAACATTTCATGCAAAGATGGGCTCGAAAAAGGACAGAAATGGTATGGACTTAAAAGAAGCAGAAGATATTAAGAAGAGGTGGCAAGAATACACAGAAGAACTATACAAAAAAGATCTTCATGACCAAGATAATCATGATGATGTGATCACTCACCTAGAGCCAGACATCCTGGAATGTGAAGTCAAGTGGGCCTTAGAAAGCATCACTATGAACAAAGCTAGTGGAGGTGATGGAATTCCAGGTAAGCTATTTCAAATCCTGAAAGATGATGCTGTGAAAGTGCTACACTCAATATGCCAGCAAATTTGGAAAACTCAGCAGTGGCCACAGGACTGGAAAAGGTCAGTTTTCATTCCAATCCCAAAGAAAAGCAATGCCAAAGAATGCTCAAACTACCGCACAATTGTACTCATCTCACATGCTAGTAAAGTAATGCTCAAAATTCTCCAAGCCAGGCTTCAACAATGCATGAACCGTGAACTTCCAGATATTCAAGCTGGTTTTAGAAAAGGCAGAGGAACCAGATCAAATTGCCAACGTCCACTCGATAATGGAAAAAAGCAAGAGAGTTCCAGAAAAACATCTACTTTATTGACTATGCCAAAGCCTTTGACTGTGTGGATCACAATAAACTGTGGAAAATTCGTCAAGAGATGGGAATACCAGACCACCTGACCTGCCTTTTGAGAAACCTGTATGCAGGTCAGGAAGCAACAGTTAGACTTGGACATGGAACAGCAGATTGGTTCCAAATAGGAAAAGGAGTACGTCACCCTGCTTATTTAACTTCTATGCAGAGTACATCATGAGAAATGCTGGGCTGAAAGAAGCACAAGCTGGAATCAAGATTGCCGGGAGAAACATCAATAACCTCAGATACGCAGATGACACTACCCTTATGGCAGAAAGTGAAGAGGAACTAAAAAGCCTCTTGATGAAAGTGAAAGAGGAGAGTGAAAAAGTTGGCTTAAATCTCAACATTCTCAAAATGAAGATCATGGCATCTGGTCCCATCACTTCATGGGAAATAGATGAGGAAACAGTTGAAACCGTGTCAGACTTTATTTTTCTGGGCTCCAAAATCACTGCAGATGGTGACTGCAGCCATGAAATTAAAAGATGCTTACTCCTTGGAAGGAAATTATGACCAATCTTGATAGCATATTAAAAAGCAGAGGTGTTACTTTGCCAACAAAGGTCCATCTAGTCAAGGCTATAGTTTTCCCAGTGGTCATGTATGGATGTGAGAGTTGGACTGTGAAGAAAGCTGAGTGCCAAAGAATTGATGCTTTTGAACTGTGGTGTTGGAGAAGACTCTTGAGAGTCCCTTGGACTGCAAGGACATCCAAGCAGTCCATTATAAAGGAGATCAGTCCTGGGTGTTCATTGGAAGGACTGATGCTGAAGCTGAAACTCCAGTACTTTGGCCACGTGATGCGAAGAGTTGACTCATTGGAAAAGACCCTGATGCGGGGAGGGATTGGGGGCAGGAGGAGAAGCGGACGACAGAGAATGAGATGGCTAGATGGCATCACCGACTCGATGGGCGTTAGTTTGAGTGAACTCTGGGAGTTGGTGATGGACAGGGAGGCCTGGTGTGCTGCGATTTATGGGATCGCCAAGAGTCACACAGGACTGAGCAACTGAACTGTACTAAACCTTATTCAAGGGGGTGTGGTGGAACATAAGATCTGGTTTTTGGTGGTAAGGAGATACTCTTTGTTTAGATGATAAGCTAACCACCTTTATGTATGTAAGCCAACCCTTTTCCCCATCAAGGACTTTCTCAAGGCAATCTGTAACTTTTCAATTGTTGCAGAAACCAGTAATCAAGAAACAAAGCACCATACGTTGAGAGTTGGAGAACTCAGGTTTACTATGCTGGTGGGCCCAGAGGAGTTAACACTCTAAGCTCTGAGCCCAAACACAGGGTTACAGGGTTTTTATAGACAGACTGTAGTGGGTAACACTGGCTGTTAATAGGATGGTTTAAACTAAGTCGTGGGCAGGGGGAGGGACAGCAGTCAAGATGGGGAGGATGATGCCTGACCCTTACACGGACAAACATGATTAAGCAGGTTTGCAGAGGCTGGGTGATTGCAAAGAGCAGGACAAGGGTAAGTGAGATAAGCTCCAGTTCCTACTATTGTAAGTCCCCACTTTCTGAGGCTATGTGACTATGTGATCCAGGCTTTGCAAGGAGCAAGCTGAGTTACAGAGGCAGAACAAGCAGGAGCTTATGTAAAATTTTAACTTTTCCTCTTTACAATCACAGAGATAAGATTGTGATGCTAGAAAAGACTCTTGAGAATCCCTTCAGTAGCAGGGAGATCAAACCATTCAATCCTAAAGGAAATCAACCCTGAATATTCATTGGTAGGACTGATGCTGAAGCTCCAATACCTTGGCCACCTGATGCCAAGCACCAACTCATTGGAAAAGACCCTGTTGCTGGGAAAGATTGAAGGCAAAAAGAGAAAGGGGCAACAGAGGATAAGATGGTTAGATATCATCACCAACTCAATGGACATGAATTTGAGCAAACTCTTGAAGATAGTGGGACAGAGGAGTCTGGCATACTTCAGTCCATGGGGTCACAAAGAGCTGGACCAGCTGAGCAACAGCAAATCAAAAAGCTCTTCTAGGGCAGGAAATCTGTGGGAACATCAGTTTCTAAACTTAAAACTTAAGTTTTTAGCAACTTTAGCAGTTGCTAAAACTGCTTCCTCCAGATGCACTGGCATCAGAATCCCTTATCCTTGCTCATTGTTACTGATGGGTAAATATGGGAGAGAAAGCTGAAGAGTGGGGAAAAATCATGGAAGGCTCTCCAAGAATAAAGGACAGGATCAGCACTCTGAACAGAGCTGTGATAAAGTAGGGAGTGACTTCAGTTTCCTTGTTTACTGTACTCCCGCTGTACTCCCAAGTGCCAAGCTCACCTTCAGGGATAGGATGCAAGGGAACAGAGTCATAGTGATCAAGTCCAGAGATTAAATGATCAGATTTTTAAACTGAAAGTACCTATCTCATCCAGAGCCTTGGCATTACAGATGAGGAAACAGTTCCAAAGAAGCATCAGGAACAATCTGCCTACTATCACCCAGTAAGCAGTTAGACCAGAATCTCAGTCTCCAAATTCTCTGGCCCAGTGCATTGACCACTGCTGTGCCCTCCCTCTTCGAAGAAAGCACTGGATCCTCATCACTTTATTCGTATTCTTATGGGTGAAGAGGAACATAAAACATTGTAAAAAAGAAAAAGTCTACGTAAGAGAAGACATAAGGTGGAGTTCTGGCTTTGCAAGCCCTCAGTGTGCTTCCTCTTTACTACTTAGCACACGCATAGCAATCATTTCCTTGTCAGTAATTATCACAGTTTTCAAAATACCCATTCATTTTAGTTGAATTTAACTGTGTGATATTAATGAAGGAATTGAAATTTTCTATTTCTTCATCAAACTCTCTTTTTTAATAAAGAGAAAGTCATATTTATTTGCCTGTTTAACTAGGTTTGTTGTGAAAAGTAAGCAATAATGAGGGATGTGATGCACTTTACAACTGGAAATTAACCACTAAGGAAAATCAAACGGTTTTGGTGGTCATAGTAGAGAAGTAGTCATACTATTGCATTGACAATCACTATCCAATTAACATGTCTAGAATAGGGAAACTCAAAGAAGAGAGGAGAGGAGGTTTGTTCTTAATGAATACAGCATTTGCCAAAATGATAGTTGTTATATTAGGATCTGAATTAGACCCCCCAAAAAAGGAGTTAGCTGAAGCGAAATGTACCGAAAGGCATCATTCCCATGTACATCTGAACTATGCTTGCAAATTTCAATGATGTACAATACAAAGGCTCCAAGGTACTTATAATAAAAATAAAAAATGATATGGGTGGGAAAAGATTACTAATACATTCTATTGTCAGTCTTATTCATTGTTTCAATCCAAATATTTTTTTTTCCTGAATGGAGCTTCATTAATATATAATTTTTCTATGAAGCATTAGTAAAACCAACTGAAAGCAAGTAAAATATGAAATCAATTGTTATACTAGAGTTTGTGATAGAATATTTAGAAAAGACCTTGATGCTGGGAAAGACTGAAGCAAAAGAAGAAGGGACTGGCAGAGGATGAGTTTGTTAGATAGTATTACCGATTCAATGGACATGAATTTTAGAAAACTCCAGGAGATAGTGGAGGACAGAGGAGCCTGGCATGCTGCAGTCCATGAGGTTGCAAAGAGTCGGACACAACTTAGCAGCCAAACAACAACAATCCATTGTGAAAAGTCAAGGTTATATACCTTTTAAATTTACTTTAAGTGTAATAGTGAATATTGAGGTTTCTATTCAGACGTTTTGATGTTGTTTATTGAGACAGTTCAGTTTGCAACTAAAGCAAAGCCTTCTGAAAAATTTGAGAGTAAATCTGTTTAGATTTTAAAGCCATGTTTCAGTAAATAACAGACATGACTATTTCCCCCCATTTCTGGCTAAAGTTTGCTTTTTTCAAAAATAATCAAGTTGTTTTGGAATTTTATGGCAAACTCAAAGATGAATGCTTGAAAATGGTACCTATAGTACATAATATTAAATAAAGTGTATATTAATAGTGAATATTTATATAGTAGATTGTATTTCTGAAAAGTTTTGAACCATTTTTTGTTGTCATATTAGCATTTTCCTTATAATCAACTTTCTTTCTCTACAATATCACTTGATGAATTTTACTTAAAAAAGTTTATAGTGAGATGTGAGCTTATCCTGTATGATTCATCTAATTCTCCTTTGAATGAGTTTTACCTAATAAAATGGTAACTGTAAGTATGCTGATATATTTGCTCTTAGTTAAGTAATAGGTCTTCTGCTCTCTAAAACTTCAAAACAGTATTCTACTGGCAAATGAAATTTTTAAAAGATATCAATCAATGCAAAACTAAATATTTATAGATACTTGGTCCAATAAGTACTTTTTTCCTATATAAGATGCTTATTAATGTCTATCCAGAGGTGTCTAGATATATGTGTTGCAGATTAGGCAAAATTTCACATACTCTTACCCCTAGAAAGGCCAGAGTTCATATGTGTTTACTGTAATTGGCACCTCACTGTTTGCATTGCTGATATGCATGGAGGCTTTTTGCTGTGCTTCATTTGATTTTAGAGGAGGGGAAGAGGCAAGAATACTGGTGATTCTGTGGCTGGCCCAGTCAAACAATATGTGAGTTTTAAAAATGTACTCTCCTCATATGGGCATAAATTTTTCTGTTTAGAAGCCCGAGGCTCAGAAGCTGTAAGAGCTGTTTAATTTTGTGAAATATCGGTTAGTGTGGGAAGGGATATTGGTCAAGAAAGATTAGGTGAGGTGCTAAATCCGAGGAAATAAGTTTTGGAGTCTGATGAAAAAGGGTGTTGCTAAGCTGATGAGGAAGGGGTGAATCTACCAATCTCTATGTGTTGCACAAAAATGCTTGAGCCCTGGAAGTACAAATGTTTTTTTTTTTCTTTTCATTGAATTCTACAAATCTCAAATCTACAAACCTCAATTCCTTTAATTATCAAAAGGATGTAAAGGAAATAGTAGCATTGTGTTTATAGTATTGCTGCAAGCATTGCAATGGAGTTTCCTAGGTTAAATGCCTAAAAGACTGTGTGATACAGTGTATCCACTCAGCAAATATCAGGCATTATTTTTCATGTAATTATTTTTTATTAAAGTGAGACTTGTGAACATGCTGAGACTTCAGCAAATGTATTTGCAGGATTCTCTGTTACAAAGAAGTTGATAAAAATATACATATATCTGTTAGAAATTTCAGTGACCTGTGTGGGCCATAGTGAGCTATGGATGAAGATAAGAATAACTAGTAGAGAAGAAACAGTTCTGTACTTGACTTATTGTTTACTCAGTGCATTTGAAGCTTCTTTGTAGTGTCCAAACAATATCTCTTCATGTTTTTAATTTTCAAGTATGCTGTCTCTGGTTAATTTCTTCTGTTCCTATCTCAACATGAGGATAAGTAGCAATGCTTCTATTACTCATAATGCCAGGGTCTTTGGAAGATGTTTATATAGAAACAATATAAATCTTCTTACCTCCCAGTTTCCTAATACTATTTGTTTCATTCCAGTTATATAATTTTGCATAATGTTGCATCAACCACTGAACCACCCATAGATCCTGGATTCCAGTGGCTCTCAAAGTTCATCACTGTGCTTCATTGATAATAAAAACATATGTAAGTTTTATTTTGAATATATAGAAAATTTAAACAATAATTTGTTTGAGAGCCATGTTGTACAGTTTTGATTGGGTTTATTGCTGTTTTAGAGACTGACATTTTTCCACTTCCAGATTCAACTCATGGACTCTATTTAGCGTTCCTCAAGAACCCATTGAGATATATATATATATATCCCTGGTGGCTCAGAGGTTAAAGCATCTGCCTGCAATGTGGGAGACCTGGGTTCAATCTCTGGGTTGGAAAGATCCCCTGGAGGAGGAAATGGCAACCCACTCCAGTATTCTTGCCTGGAGAATCCCTTGGATGGAGGAGCCTGGTGGGCTACAGTCCACGGGGTCACAAAGAGTCGGACACGACTGAGCGACTTCACTTCACTTTACTTCACTTCTATATGTATATATATATATGTATATATATATATTTTTACTTATGAATTCCAGTAATATTCTTATACTATATTTAAGATACCTATTATATTGTTATTCAAATATAATACTTAATCAAGATACTTTCTCTCATTAGGATTTGTTTTATAGTATATGTCCCATATATTTTCCTTAACTTATTTTCTGCATAAACTACTTATTCAATAAATGTTCAATGAACTTCAAAACATAGTTTATTTTTCTCCAGTGCTAAGTACTGATATGCAACAATCAAATAAGAGCATATTCTATTTGTCACTTATTAACTACTGAGATAGATCACCATCAGATTTCATTTATATCATCAAGAAAGATATCTTATTAGTCTAGTAGGTTTCCTGAGTACTTTTTCTGAAACCTTCAAAATGTCTATTTTCCCTGAACCAATTTAGGATTAGAAATTTACCCAATTAGATTAATGTTTTAACTTAAATTACACTATTATTAATTTCCCCTTAAGTGTTTGTGCACTCTTAAGACATTGACAGGAATAAGTCTGAGATCATTTCTAAGGGCAAAGTTCTATAGGAAAAATGAGAAAAAATGTTACGGAATCAGGATCCAGAGGAACATAGAAAAAATATTAAGTAGATATTGAAGGTGCTTAAGCTAAACTTTGAACTCACTTTCAAAGATTACCCTTTTAATCTTAAGTATTTAGGTAGTTTGCTTTGCCTTCCCCGTTGTTGTGTTGTTGTTGTGTTCAGTCACCGAGTCGTATCCAACTCTTTGTGCCTCCATGGACTGCAGGACACCAGGCCTCCCTGTCCCTCACCATTTCCCGGAGTTTGCCCAAGTTCATGTTTATTGCATCGGTAATACCGTTCAGGCATCTCATCCTATGATGCCCTTTTCTCCTTCTGCCCTTAATCTTTCCTAGCATCAGGGACTTTTCCAGTGAGTCATCTATTCACGTCAGATGACCTATAGAACATTCCCTGTTGCTGCTGCTGCTGCGAAGTCACTTCAGTCGTGTCTGACTCTGTGCCACCCCATAGATAGCAGCCCACCAGGCTCCGCCTTCCCTGGGATTCTCCAGGCAAGAACACTGGAGTGGGTTGCCATTTCCCATGCAACCCCAAATCTTGAATCCTAAATATTTAACATGAGCCTAAACAGGGGAGAAAAAAAAATTATAAAGTCCTGGGAAGTTCATGTTAAAATTTTCTAAGTTTTTTTTTTTTTTTTTTTAATATTGAAAGGGAAAATAACTTTCACGACCTAAGTAATGAAGTACATATTGTAAATTCATTGATGAAATATGTTGTAAATCACTTCTAACATAAACTCTGTATTCTTAAAAAATTGTTTGCCACATATATTAACTTACTGATTGAGCTTCTGGATCACTTGGTACAGTTGACTAATTATTTTCTTCCAATAAAGAAATTTTATTTGTATTTAATCTTTCTAAAATACAACAAAGTATCTTACTTTGATACATATAGCACAAAGGTAAATCTGTCTAATTTTTCCCCCTTTGTCATTTTATAACTTGCCTATGAAAATATACTACAACACCAGTCATGTTTGCTAATCTGTAATATATTACGTCTCTGGAATCTGGTTATAGAGTTGATGTCACTATCTGAGTCATGTATAACTAGCCTTGGGATAAAATTTATAAAATTTACTATGGTCCACCATTATTCATGTAGATCTGTTGTCTTAGTCCATCCAGCTTTAGAAATAAAAATAAAATATGTTATAACCATAAAATATAAAATTATATTATTTTATATAGAGACAAGAAGCTGATTAGTAGATTATCATAAATTGAGGATAGGAAGCTAGCTGGGCTTCCTTGGTAGCTCAGCTGGTAAGAATCGACTTGCAATGCAGGAGATTCCAGTTCAATTCCTGGGTCAGGAAGATCCCTTGGAAAAGTAATAGGCTACCCACTCCAATATTCTTGGACTTCCCTTGTGGCTCAGTCCACAAAAGAATCTTCCTGCAATACGAGAGGCCTGGGTTTGATTACTGGGTTGCTGCTGCTAAGTCACTTCAGTCGTGTTCAACTCTGTGCGATCCCATAGACAGCAGCCCACCAGGCTCTGCAGTCCCTGGGATTCTCCAGGCAAGAATACTGGAGTAGGTTGCCATTTCCTTCTCCAATGCATGAAAATGAAAAGAGAAAGTGAAGTCGCTTAGTCGTGTCCGACTCTTCGTGACCCCATGGACTGCAGCCTACCAGGCTCTTCCATCCATGGGATTTTTCAGGCAAGAGTACTGGAGTGGGTTGCCATTGCCTTCTCCGGATTACTGGGTTGGGAAGGTGGCAACCCACTCCAGTATTCTTGCCTGGAGTATCCCCATGGACAGAGGAGCCTGGCGGGCTACAGTGAATGGGATCACAAAGAGTCAGACATGACTGAGTGACTAAGCACAGAGGGTAGGAAGAAATGGAAAATGATTTCATGATGGGTACAGGGCTTTATGTTCAGTTCAGTTCAGTCCAGTCGCTCAATCGTGTCCGACTCTTTGCGGGTTATAAAAATATTTTGAATCAGATAAAGTTGGGACTAGCTGAAAGTGATGTTTGCTAAGCATCGTGAATACACTAAGTACCACTGAACCACATACTTTTCATTTTATATTATGTGAATTTTACCTCCATAAAAGGAAAAAAAAAACCTGTATTATGTGTCTCTCAGTCCAAAACTTTCAAAGAATTTCTTACAAAAAATAATGATTCATATATGTGTGGATTTGAGAGGATACATTTTAAGGATTATATTTCCATATATTATTGTCCAAATCTGGCCTTAATCATATATTTCCTTTTCCAATTACTAGTATTACAATTATCAGTCACCAGTACATTCCTCTCTCATAATCTATATCTTCTTTTTAGTTTTTTTAACCCCATTACTTTAGTCATAATGGCCTAATGCTCATAATTTCTCTTATCTATCTCAGTGAATGAAATTTTTACATTCTCCACTTCTGAATTTTCTAGATCAGAAATGAGTATTTCACTTTTGACCTTTCCTGTTCTGTGATATGCAGAGTAATAATCCTCAAAAATGTCCATGTCCCTGTCTCCAGAACATGTGAATGTGTTAGTTTAAGTAACAAAAAAAGACCATACAGATGTGATTAAGTTAAGGACCTTGGGAAGAAAAGATTTTCCAAGACTATTTGGGTCAACCCAATCAAACCCAGTCTTTAAAATCCAGTAATCTAGCCTAGTCATGGTTAGAGAGGGAGATATGGTTATGGAAGTTGGTTCAAGAAGTTGCAACAAAACTAGCTTCAAAGATGGAGAAAAGGGGTCATGAGCCAGGACTCTCTCTCTGAGCTAGAAAAAGTAAGGAAATGGATTATTCCCTAAACTATCCAGAAAAGGACATAATGCTGCCTTTTAACCTTAGAGTTCAGCAAGATTTGTGTTGACTCTAATCTATAGAACTGTAAAATAATAGTGTTGTGATAGTTATTTAGGTAGTTAGTGGTAAAAAAAATCTGCTTGACAATGCAGGGGATGCAGGAAGACGCAGGTTCAGTCCCTGGATGGGCAAGACCCCCTGGAGTAGGAAATGGCAACCCACTCCAGTATCTGTGTCTAGAAAATTCCATGGACAGAGTAGCCTGGTGGGCCACAGTCCATGGGGTCACAAAGAGCTGGACATGACTGAGCACGTACTGTTATTTTCAGCAACTACATTTCTGATCATTCATTTTTAGCAGCAATAGTAAAATAATACATCTTCTCTTCGCATAAGATTTATGATAAATATCTCATTGTCTTTCAAATCTATTTACTTTTTCCCATTTACACCTCTACTGCCTTGCTTTATGATTCATTACATTTTTGGATCATAGCAATAAATTCATAAATACTTCGTTTTATTTCTAAAGTCACTTTAATTCATTTCCCACACTGCAGTCAGAATTTCCATACCAAGAGACAAATCTGTATATAAATTACTAATAAATCCCTTCAATCATTTCTATAACCCTCAGGATAAAGTCCAATCTCCTCATATGTTTCACCAGGCCCTTCATGATCTAGTACTTGATCTCTCTATCCTCCAATGAATTATCACACAAATATACATGAAGTTCTTGCAAAACGCCCTATTTTCTCCTGCCTTTGGGTGAGAACTTTTCCTCATTGACAGTACCATCTCTACCTAGTTCGTTGTTATTTTTTTGTTGTGTAGGAGAAGGCAATGGCAGCCCATTCCAGTACTCTTGCCTGGAAAATCCCATGGACGGAGGAGCCTGGTAGGCGGCAGTCCATGGGGTTGCTAAGAGTCGGGCACAACTGAGCGACTTCACTTTCACTTTTCACTTTCATGCATTAGAGAAGGAAATGGCAACCTACTCCAGTATTTTTGCCTGGAGAATCCCCGGGACAGAGGAGCCTAGTGGGCTGCACGTCTGTGGGGTTGCACAGAGTCGGAGACAACTGAAGCAACTTAGCAGCAGCAGCAGCAGCTGTTGCTAAGTCATGTCCAGTCCTTTTCAACTTCATGGACTATAGCCCCCTAGGCTCCTCTGTCCATGGGATTTTCCAGGCAAGAATACTGGAGTGGGTTGCCATTTTCTTCTCCAGGAGAACTTCTCAACCCAGGGATTGAACCCACACCTTTTGTGCCTCCTGCATTGACAGGCAGATTCTTCACCACTGAGCCACCACCTGGTTAATACGTGTTTATTCTTTACCTATCAATATGTACCTGTTGCCTTTTTGAGGAAGTCTTTTCTGAACCCATAAAATTAGGTTTCCTATTACTAATTGCTCTTGTCATCTTTGCATCCATAATAACCTCAGTCATAGCATTTATCGGTCTATTGAATGATGTCATTTATTTTTGAATTGTAAATATCCTTCACTAGACTCTAACTTTATTTTCATATCAGTCACTTGATATTCAAAAGTAATATATAAACTAATGAATGAATATAGGTATTTGTGCCGTGCTTAGTCACTCAGTCATGTCCAACTCTTTGTGACCTCATGGACTGTAGCCCACCAGGCTCCTCTGTCTATGGGGATTCTCCAGGCAAGAATACTGGAGTGGGTTGACATACATTCTTCCAGGGTATCTTCCCATCCCATGTCTTCTGCATTGCAAGCAGCTTCTTTACCATCTGAGCCAGTCGGGAAACCCAGGAATACTGGGGTGGGTAGCCTTTCCCTTCACCTGGGGAACTGCCTGACCCAGGAATCGATTCAGGGTCTCCCACATTGCAGGTGGATTCTTTGCAGCTGAGCTACCAGGGAATATAGGTACTTACCTTTTGCCAATATGTAAGCAGATATGTGTATGTGTACCCACATTTAACCACTTACTTAAGGTAGTTTCTGCCTTACTATAATTTTAAGCTTATGACTATGTTATATTGTGACTTTAATCAAAATATTCATATTAAAAATCTAATGCTTACTGAATGATGTAGAGAACATTCTCAGAGTATTTCTTGGTGTAAATCTAACTTACTCATTTATGTCCAACTCATTTCATCCAAAATAATGAATCTACTATCTAAATTGTAGGCATACTGCCTGGGGAGAATTAACCACTTTTAGAAGTTTGCCTTGAAAATCCAAACCTGTTAAATGACACAGAATGTCTCAGCATGTCATACGGTAATACAATTATCAGTGACATTAATTATTACATTCCAAATTGCCCTTTTAATCATGTTTTAAAAGAGGAAATTATGATTACTTTCTGCTCTTTATCATTTATCTCTTTTCACTGTATTTGAATAAGCAGTGTATGGGTCCAAAAGAATAGTTATAATAAGCCATCAATGAATATTTTAGTTACTAATATGTTTAAAGTTCTCCAGTAAAGCCATATAAATATTGAAAATGTCTGGTATATAAGCCACTTACTGATACTGCTGCTAGTTGATTATGTTATCAATTCAAAGACCATTATATTCAAACATTACTTAACTTAGGAAGCTTTAAAATATATTTTACAGCAAGAGTATACATCATTTATACAATTATTTATTATGGAAAATAAATAGAAATGTAAACTCAATTTTTTGCTTCTGAAGAGAACATTTTACATACTTAGTGACTTTTATACTCTATGTATAATATTCAGATGTAATAAAATAAAAGTCCAAATAAACTTGTTCCAGTTCAGACTGCTCATGCACTAGTTATTTCCCCGTGAGTATATGGGATATAGTTTATTAATATATATAATGAGGGTAATATTTCTTCTACTTCCCTATGTTATAAAATTAAGAGAGTAAATCATAAATCAAACAGGATAGGATATTGTAAAACCCTAAATCTATGAAAATTTGGCTTTATTACTAAAATTAAAAATACTCAGTTATGAAAAGGGTGCTGCTGCTGCTGCTGCTGCTGGTAAGTCACTTCAGTCGTGTCCTACTCTGTGTGACCCCATAGATGGCAGCCTACCAGGCTCCTCTGTCCCTGGGATTCTCCAGGCAAGAACACTGGAGTGGGTTGCCATTTCCTTCTCCAATGCATGAAAGCGAAAAGTGAAAGTGAAGTCGCTCAGTCGCGTCCGACTCTTAGCAACCCCATGGACTGCAGCCTACCAGGCTCCTCCGCCCATGGGATTTTCCAGGCAAGAGTACTGGAATGGGTTGCCATTGCCTTTTCCAATGACCAGGGTGAATACTTAGTAAATAAGTAAAATATAATTTATTTTAGAATAAGCAATGTTCCAATTTAATCATTTAACACTCCCCAAAATAAAACATATCATCTCCCAATTTGGCTATCTTAAATGATACATTTGTTATGTTTTCAATTGTTGCTAACTTTTACCACATCTTAAAATAGTAAAACCGGACTGCATTGATTACATTTTGGGTGGTGATAGGGGTAGAGATTATCCATATTGTCTGTGTAGTTTGTGTTAAAGAGCAGCAATTTGCATCAAGACAAGACAAATGAAGACAAGAATCTTGCCTTCAAACATATAGTCAAGAAGAAAAATGAGCTGTTTCTTAAATTCTAAATATCTGATGAATTATAAAGTTTTAATTATAGTTTTATAAAGTTTTCTATGAAATATGAAGGACTAATATATGCAATTTGGTATATGCATGCTTTGGGCGTCATGCACTTTCATATGTACCAAGTTCATTAATGAAATAATTGTTAGGCTTACATAAATTAAATCATCATTTTGCATACATAAAAGATTAAGGATCAGAGAAATCAAGTAATTGTTTTGTACACCTTATAAAGGTTGAACTTAAAGGAAAGGACTTAAATCAAGAGGTGACAGACTCTTTTGCCCCACTCATAAGATGTGGAATAGAACTTTGGTCCAATGAGAAAGCCTAAGATATGTGTTTAAGTTATATTTCCCAAATATTTGGTTGTATGACTGAATAACTGAGGGAATTTTCCTGAGTTTTATGTTCCTATGAAATGGAAATTAATACCTACTGCACTGAATTATATAACTTAACTAAGCTTGCAATCTAATGTATCAACTATTAAAAAGCTGTATGTAATAGTAAACATATTCATTGAATATAATAGAGATTAAAAATGTACATATTATCAATACATGATTTTTTTCTTTTTTTAAAAAATATTTTAATTGAAAGATAATTCCTCTACAGATTTTTTCTGTCATACATGAACAAGAATCAGCCATAGGTACACCCATGTCACCTCCCTCCTGTACCTCCCTCCCATCACCCTCCCCATCCCACCCTTCAGCCTATCAGAATCCCTGTTTGCATTTGTTTAGTCATACAGCAAATTCCCATTGACTATCTGTTTTGCATATGGTATTATAAATGTCCCTGTTACTCTCTCCATACATCTTGCTTTCTCCCTCCTCCCCCAGCAATGTCCATTGGCCTGTTCTCTATGTCTGTTTCTCCATTGCTGCCCTGAAAATAAATTCATCAGTGCTGTCTTTTTAGATTCTATATATATGTCTCAGTATATGATATTTATTTCTCTTTCTGACTTCCTTCACTCTGTGTAATAGGTTCTAGGTTCATACACCTCATTAGAACTGATTCAAATGTGTTCCTTTTTATGGCTGAGTAGTATTTCATTTTATACATGTACCACAGCTTCTTGATCATGGTGTATGAGCTTTTCAATGTGTTGCTGAATTCTGTTTGCTAGAATTTTGTTGAAGATTTTTGTGTCTATATTCAGTGATATTGGCCTGTAATTCTCTTGTTTCATGTTTTCTTTGCCTGGTTTTGGTATCAGGGTGATTGTGGCCTTGTAAATTGAGTTTGGAAGTATTCCTTCCTCTGCAGTTTTTTGGAAGAGTTTCAGAAAAATAGGCGTTAGCTCTTCTCTAAATGTTTGATAGAATTACCCTGTGAAATCATCTGGCCCTCAGCTTTTGTTTTTGGTGAGACTGTTAGTCATTGTTTTGATTTCCTTGTTTGTAATTGGGTTGTTCATAATTTCTATTTCTTCCTGGTTCAGTCTTGGGAGGTTGAACTTTTCTAAGAATCTGTCCATTTCCTCTAGGTTGTCTGTTTTATTAGTTATGTAGTTTCTCTTAATATTCTCTTATGATCCTTTGAATTTCTGTGTTGTCTGTTTTACCTTTCCTTTTTCATTTCTAATTTCATTTATTTGATTTTTCTCCCCTTTTTTTCCTTGATGAGTCTGGCTAGTGGTTTGTCAATTTTGTTTATCTTCTCAAAGAACTAGCTTTTAGTTTTATTAACCTTTACTATTGTTTTCTTCATTTCTTTCTCATTTATTTCTGCTCTGATCTTTATGATTTATTTCCTTCTGCTGACTTTGAGGTTTTTTGTTTTTCTTTTTCCAGCTGCTGTAGATGCTGAGTTAGGTTGTCTATTTGATGCTTTTCTTATTTCTTGAGGTATGACTGTATCACTATAACCTTCCCTCTTTGAACTGCTTGTGCTAAATGTGTTGGGTGTTGTGAAGGTGTTGGGTCATCGTGTTTTCATTGTCATTTGATTCTAGGAATCTTTTGATTTCTTTAATATTTCTTCAGTAACTTCTTTGTTATTTAGTAATGTATTGTTCAATCTCCACAAGTTTGTGTTTTTTGCTGTTTTTTTTTTTTTTTCCCTGTAGTTGATATCTAGTCTCCTGGAGAAGGGAAAGGCTACCCACTCCAATATTCTGGCCTGGAAAATTCCATGGACTACAGAGCATGGGGTCACAAAGAGTTGGAAACTACCGAGTGACTTTTACCCATAGGATTGTGGTAAGAGAAGATACTTGATACAGTTTCAATTCTCTTAAATTTACTGAGGTTTGATATGTAGCCCAAGATGTGGTCTATCCTGGAAAATGTTCCATCTGAACTTGAGAATAAAGTGTATTTGTCTGCATTTGGGTAGAAAGTCCTGAAGATATCAATTAGGTCCACTAGGTCTAATGTTTCATTTAAGGTTTGTGCTTCCTTACTGATTATCTGTTTTGATGTTCTGTCCACTGGTGTAAGTGGGGTATTAAAGTCCCCTACTATTATTGTGTTACTGTTGATTTCCCCTCTTACGCCTGTTGGTGTTTCTCTTATGTACTGAGGTGCTTCTATATTGGGTGCATAAATACTTACAATTATTATGTGTTCTTCTTGGATTGATCCCTTGATCATTATATAGTGCCTTTCTTTGTCTCTTATAATAGTCTTTATTTTCAAATCTACTTTATCTGAAATAACGATTGCCACTCTGGCTTTCTTTTGGTTTTCTTTTGCATGGAATGTCTTCTTCCATTCTTTTACTTTCAGTGTATGTATCTCTAGGTCTGAAGTGGGTCTTTTGTAGGCAGCATTTATAAGGGTCTTATTTTTGTATCCATTCAGTCAGTCTGTATCCTCAGTTGGTGCATTTAATCCATTTACTTTTAAGGTAATTATTGACACCTATATTCCTACTGGCATTTTCTTGATTGTTTCAGGCTTGTTTTTGTAAGTCTTTCCTTTCTCTTGTGTTTGCTATCTCTGTAAGTTCCTTTCATATTTGTTGCAAGGCTGATTTGTTGGTGCTGAATTCTCCTAAATTCTGCCTGTCAATATATGATGATTTATAATGATAAAAATGCAGATGACTAAATTAAGGATATTTAAATAAAATAAGGCAATCTTTAAAAAGAATTATAAAATATCAAGGATAAGAAAAATTATAGGATGTTACATTAAAAGAAAAGTATAATAATTAATTAGTGGACTAAATCTTACAAATATTTTTGTCCTTTCCTTTTGTTTCCAACTCTTTGTGACCCCATGCTCTGTAGTCCATGGAATTTTCCAGGCCAGAATACTGGAGTGGGTAGCCTTTCCCTTCTCCAGGAGACTAGATATCAACTACAGGGAAAAAAAAAAAACAGCAAAAAACACAAACTCATGGAGATTGAACAATACATTACTAAATAACAAAGAAGTTACTGAAGAAAGGACAGAAAATAGACTGAAGAGACAGAAAATTCGAGGTCACAAAGTGAACTCATATTTGCTGTGTCAAAGGACAGGAAGAAGGCATATGTGACTGGATTTTTATAAAGATAAGATGGTATTAAGCCTGTTTTGAGTTTTACAACAGGGTTCTATTAAAATGCAAGGAGAGGAGTAAGGCATATGTGGATTGGTTAGAGAGCTGAAGAGAACTATATGAAAAGAAATCAGAGTTAGCCCTCATCCAAATTAATTTAGATTTCCAAAGCCATTGTGAGGATGTAGGCTTTTATTTAGAAAGAGATTGGATGCTACTGGTGGATCTGAATGGAACAATGAAAGATTCTTTATAAAATATCTCTTCTCCTGCCATATAGAGTGAAAAGTCATTCTGAGCTATTAGAATAATTCATTTGCAGGAGCTCAAAGCAGGGTGATGTGTCAGGGGTTGTTACAAAAGTTGAAAGAGATGAGGAACATTTTGACCAAAGTAGTGGCTAATTAGATTCTGATGACCACATTTTGAATAAATATTTTATTTAGAATAAATAGAAATTGCTTTTGTACAGAAAATAATAAATATGTATATTATTTTTATTTCAAAAATCATTTCAAGTCTCGTTTTCTTTTCTTTTTTTTCTTGTGTAACTTGGAGACTGCAGTGGCATTTATTGAGATGAAGATGGCAGGAAAAGTACATTAAGCACATGAGTATGCTGAGGCTACATCTGAACTTTAAACTTGAGTTGACTTCTCAGCATCCCCATGAGGATGTCCAGTAAACCATATGATGTACACATCTTTCATGCAGAGAATATGCCTGACTTGAGCTAGAGTATTAAATTTTGGATGGAGAACATAGATAGTATTTAAATCCCTGAGATCACTGATAAGTGAGTAAAGATGGTAAAGAATAGAGACTCCAAGATTGAATGCCAGATTTCTGAACATTTTAGAGTTCAAGGAGAAGTGGAGAAACCAGCATTGGAAACTGAGGAGGTGTTTCTTGTGAGGCAGAAAGTTATCTGAGAGAGGAGCATCCCAGCCATAACGTGACCACTACGAAGACAATATAGTATAACTGCATAAAATTATTAATGAAATAGCTGAATACAATTATCTAAATGAATTATTCAGCATGTCTTTGTTTTTTTCAATCCATCCTGCTAAAATATTTATAAACAAAATCCTGTCAGGGCCAATTCCATTGTTCATGACTATTCAGGTTAGAAGGTACTGAATTTGAACTTGAACTCATACAGAAAAAAGCAAACAAACAGGAAATTCCAAAGACAAACTGACCAAATGATAAAAGGAAAATAAGATATATATAGATATATATATATATTTGTTTCTGTTGCTCAGTTGCTCAGTCATGGCCAACACTTTGCAACCCCATGGACTGCAGCATGCCAGGCTTCCCTGTCCTTCACTATCTCCCAAAGTTTGCTGAAACTCATGTCCATTGAGTCAATGATGCCATCCAACTATCTCATCCTCTGTCACCCATTCTCCTCCTGACCTCCGTCTTAACCAGCATCAATAGATATGAAACTTAAAAGTAAGCAAGTAAATGAAAACCACACCATATCAGGAACTTGGATGCCATCAAGTCTCTGTCTTAGTTTTTCAATTATGCTTATCTCCACTTGTATACTTCATTTTTTTTTTGTCTCTCTTCAAGCTTATTTCCCTTAAGGAGGACAGGAATATTCACACGTCTCCAGTTCTTCATCTTGTAATATCTATCACCACAAAACCTGAAAATTTTGAAAGCTTTAAAGAAAAATCTTTGCTGGACTTGAATCTATTCTTGAACTAGTCAACTATGAACAGAGTTGGAGTCAGGTAAAGACATAGAGGGTCCCAGTGAAAATAAAGGCTTCCCATGCTGCACTCAGAGAAGGCAATGGCACCCCACTCCAGTACTCTTGCCTGGAAAATCCCATGGATGGAGGAGCCTGGAAGGCTGCAGTCCATGGGGTCGCTGAGGGTCAGACACGACTGAGCGACTTCACTTTCACTTTTCACTTTCATGCATTGGAGAAGGGAATGGCAACCCATTCCAGTGTTCTTGCCTGGAGAATCCCAGGGACGGTGGAGCCTGGTGGGCTGCCGTCTATGAGGTTGCGCAGAGTCGGACACGACTGAAGTGACTTAGCAGCAGCAGCAGCAGCATGTCGCACTAGTGGTAAAGAATCCCTCTGCCATGCGGGAGATGCAAAAGACACAGGTTTGATCCCTGGGTCAGGAAGATCTCCTGGAAGAAAGCAAGGCAACTCATGCCAGTATTCTTACTTGGAAAATGCCATGGACCCAGGAACCTGGCAGACTATAGCCCAAAGGATCACAAAGAGTTGGTCATGACTGAAGCGACTTAGCATGCACACACACACAGTTAAAACAAATTGATGAGTTGGAGAAAATACAAGCCCCCAAAAGAAAATGAGACAGGGATTGTTATTCTTGCAAAAGGCATAACAAGTAAAAAGGTGGGTAGAAAAGTAAGTTCCAGAAAAACCTGAGCCACATTCTCAGATATATTTCAGCCTCATATTCAAACAGACCTTTATTTCTCAGATGTTCTTCTCTCTGATTAATTTTTTCTAAGTGTCAATGAGTCAAAAATGTTAATGATAAAATGAGTGTAAATTATCAATGGACTATATGAAATCAGAACTAATTTTATTGAATTCCGACTTCTCAGAATGACGATTAATTTGTTGACTTTAAATTCAGAGAACTGAAGAAAATAACAGAAGAGTTATTCAGTTTGCACTATTATTGGAATTAATCTTCTGAGGTTCTTTTTAAGATCTACAAGGTGCACACAATTCCTCAGCAACATGCTGTTTCTAGAGGATTCCAGAGAGGGAATCATCTTTGAATTGTTGATACTGATATTTCCCCCGGATTTTATAAAGATAAGTTGGTATCAAGCTGATTTTAACTTTTAGAAGAGGTTCTATTAAAATGCAATACATACACCCTCAAAACACACACATATCATGTATATTTAATTTTAAGGACAAATTATTTCACATAATACTCATTTATGTAATGAAGTACAAATTTTATTCTGAGCTAAAAAATTGCACCCATAACTCACATATTATGATAATCCAAATAATTGAAATTCTATAATCCTTAGATTTTATTAAATATTCATGTTAATATTCAAAACAATAACAGCTATTTTATTCTTTAGAACCTTCTCTTTGTGATTTCTGTGCCACTTGATTGCTTTTTTGCCTTTCAATTTTATTTCAGATTGCAGAGATAAAAAATAAACAGTTTTTCCATTCATTTAATGTTTCACAACTCTGTTTTCCCAGTTTCCTCTGGATCTTAGTTTTCAATTATACCAACTGTCTCACGTGGGCACAACGTGAGTGCAAGCGTGCTAAGTCTCTTCAGTCCTCTCCACTCTTTGCGACCCTGTGGACCATGGCCCACCACGCTCCTCTGTCCATGGGATTATCCAGGCAAGAATATTAGAGTGGAATATTTCCATGAATATTGCCAAGAATATTGCATGCCCTCAACCATGAGATCTTATCCACCCAGGGATTGACTCACATCTCTTGTATCTCCTTCATTGGCAGGTCAGTTCTTCACCACTAGCTCCAGCTGGGAAGCCCATGGGCACAATATCATATATTTAAAATCTGATATAAGATGACCTCTCATCCAGTTTTCAAGAGTCATTAAACTCAAATTAGTGTACTTAATGTATGTATGTAAATGTCATGTACATTCTCAGCCAGACGCTTTTAATGAAGTAATTTAAAAAAAAATTTAGTATTCTTTTCATAATGTTAAATTTGAATTACTTGTTGGTATTATTTGTTAGTCCACCATATCTTCATCATAAACACATCCTGAATTAGTTAATATCCAGGGACTCTTCTAGCATGTATGTTTCTGATCACAATGCATATATATTTTTCCCTATTTGACTATTTTTTTTTTCTTTTAGAGCTATCTGGATTTTATGTCTGTCAAAAATGCTCTCATTTTCTTTCAAGCTGGTATATCACAGCTTGACACAGTCAGTAAATAATTTCTATTAAAAAAATTTCCAATTTTGAATATCTTCAGAAAAAAATGGGAATTGTTGATTTCGTGTTTCTAGATAATGATTTGCTTCTTTTCACAAAATATAAGATGAATGAGATTTGTTATTAAATTTATAAAATGTAGTATTAGAATTCATCTACTCATATACATTTCATTAGTTAATTAAATACATATAAATTGTTAATAAGCATAAGCATATTGCTTATGATAACTTATATAGAGGTGTCACTTTAGTATTTCACTATCTGTATACAAATAGCAATTTTCTAATTAGTATAGTGAGGAGAATTTTTCATAGACACCAGAAGGAAAAAGAAAAAGATTTTAGTACTATGTATAGAAGGATTTATTGTCTATATATAAGTATAGACTATTCTGATGAAAGAAATAACCTTTGAGACTCTGTCAATGTTCAAGGTGCCAGCTCCCTAAAATAGATTATTTCCTCTTGTCTTTGCTAACATTTTATTTGATGCTATAAACTGCAAACACATACATCCAGTGCTCTGACCCAGGTAATCAACATGCCAAGACTCTTTCTCCTCTTGCTTAATTATCTAGAGATAACATTTTCTGTCTTCAAAATTTTAAACCTAGATTTCAAATTCCACAGAAAGATTTTTTTGAAAGTATAGCTCATTCTCTGTCATCTCTAACTATATTCTCACTGTTCTAAATTCTGGAAAAAAAAAAAAGCAGAAGATATATTTTTTTAAATCACTAGAAAACAGTACAACAGAAATTTTGTCCAACTTGTCACTAATTATGTTTGTGACCTACAGTTCAGTTCAGTTCAATCACTCAGTCGTGTCCGACTCTTTGCGACCCCATGAATCGCAGCACACCAGGCCTCCCTGTCCATCACCAACTCCCGGAGTTCACTCAGACTCAGGTCCATCGAGTCAGTGATGCCATCCAGCCATCTCATCCTCTGTTGTCCCCTTCTCATCCTGCCCCCAATCCCTCCCAGCATCAGGGTCTTTTCCAGTGAGTCAACTCTTCGCATCACGTGGCCAAAGTACTGGAGTTTCAGCTTTAGCATCATTCCTTCCAAAGAACACCCACGACTGATCTCCCTTAGAATGGACTGGTTGGATCTCCTTGCAGTCCAAGGGACTCTCAACAGTCTTCTCCAACACCACAGTTCAAAAGCATCAATTCTTCGGTGCTCAGTTTTCTTCACAGTCCAACTCTCACATCCATACATGATCACTGAAAAAACCATAGCCTTGACTATATGGACCTTTGTTGGCAAAGTAATATCTCTGCTTTTTAACATGCTATCAAGTTTGGTCATAACTTTCCTTCCAAGGAGTAAGCGTCTTTTAATTTCATGGCTGCAATCACCATCTGCAGTGATTTTAGAGCCCCCCCAAAATAAAGTCTGACACTGTTTCTACTGTTTCCCCATCTATTTCCCATGAAGTGATGGCACCGGATGCCATGATCTTAGTTTTCTGAATGTTGCACTTTAAGCCAACTTTTTCACTCTCCTCTTTAACTTTCATCAAGAGGCTTTTTAGTTCCTCTTCACTTTCTGCCATAAGGGTGGTGTCATCTGCATATGTGAGGTTATTGATATTTCTTCCAGCAATCTTGATTCCATCTTGTGCTTCTTCCAGCCCAGCGTTTCTCATGATAAACCTCTTAAGCTGCTATATATATATGAAAAAATTAGGGTTAAATGAAGTGTTCAGAGGCCCTTGCACAAAACTGCTCCTCCAATTCATGCTCTTTTACTAATTATATGTGTGGTATAATGAAAAAAAGCAAACTGGCCTCATGTCCTCTTTCTTGGTTAACTTCTCATGGTCATGAAATCAATAACAGAATATGCATGGTGGGCATAACTGCCTAAGGACTAGGCAAAGTGACTGATTTTTCTGGATTTGCTATTTTTTATAGCATTGTTTCTCTAGAGAATGATGGAATCTTCTTTTCATTTTGTGTGGTAGTGATCAAGTTGAACAATTTATTTACACTTAAAAAATGCTTCTAATGATAACAATTATATCCTGGTGTGTTCACCAAGCTCATAAAACTGAAATATATTGCCTAAATATTTTAAGTTAACTAATGAATTAGATTTCCTGTGGTTGAATTATGCAAGGAGTTCAATTTATAAATAAGTCAATTATAAGGGCATGTTGGTAGCTAAAGAAGCAGAATCTCCTATCCTCTGATGAAGTGTATTACCCTTTGCTTTTATTATCTTGGATACTCACTTTTTCTGCAGCCCTCTTTTCTGCTGAAACACTGTTAAAGACGAAATGTTTTATGTTTCATGGAGTGCATATATTGAAGAACTAACTCCCAGTTTAATTACATTTGGAGATGGATTCTCTAAGGAAATAGTTAAGGTTAAAAGAGATTGTAGAATTAGTGTCCTTATAACAAGAAGAAGATTCTTCCTTCTCTCTCTCTGTATCCACAAAGAAAACATCACATGATAGAGAGATGGCAGCTGCTTAAACGCAAAGAGAAGTAATCTTAAAATGAAACCTATCTTGCTGGCAACTTGATCATGGACTCCTCAGCTTCCAGAACTGTGAGAAATAAATTTCTCTTAAGCAACCTGGTCTGTGATGTTTTGTCATGGCAGCACTAGCAAACGAGTATGAATTTTGGTACTGAAAGGAGGGTGTTGCTGTAACAAACTCCCCAAAATATGTAAGCAACTTTGAAACAAGGTAATGGTTAAATGTTGGAAGGAGTTTAAAAGTACATGCTAGAAAAAGCCCAGATCGTAGTGAAGGGGCTGTAGTAGAAAAATGAATGTTAAAAGTGATTCTGGTAAGGGCTCAGGAATTTTAAAAAGAGAGCTGGAGAGAAAACCTCCATCTTCTTAGAGGATTATATAAATAGTCATGAACAAAATGGTGGTATAAATATAAATATTAATGGATATTCTGGTGAAATCTCAAATGGAAATCAGGAAAAGGTATGGAAACAAGAAAAAAGGCAATCTTTATTTTCCAATGGCAAAAACATTGGCTGAATTGTTTTCTATTGTTTTTACAAAAGATATAACATTTTAATCATGAAATTTAATATTAGCTAACATTTCTAAGCAAAGGTGTCACTTAGATCTTCCTGACTACTTAGGTGAGAATTCAAGAGTGGAAATAAATGGAACACAGAATTGTTAAACAAAAAGGAACCAGAACTTGAGGATTGGGAAATGCTCAGTCTGTCCATATTTTAAAAGATAACAAAGAAGGTTCTGGAAAAATACCAAAGATGTGGCTGGACTGTCACTAGAAAATGAGATTATGAGATTATATGAACAGCTGGTTTTAACTGAAGGAGATGGTTACTGTACAAAATAAAGAGTGTCAGATTCTTGGATTTTACACAACAGAACCATAGAGTTATCTGTCTGAAAACATACGCTGTTCTTCAAGAAAAGGGAAGAATGACCCCAAAGGTGTTCAGAGATTATCAGGAACACCAACTCAGTTTCAACCTCTAGTGACCCTGGAAGGTGGGGCTGCAGTTCCAGTGGGTCTAGAAGATGGCATAAAGCCAAGGAGGATTATGCTCAACACTTCAGATCTAATGGAATTTACCTTCTAGGTCTTAGACCTGCTGGAACCTGTCATCCCTTTCTTCCTTTCTGATTTATCACTTTAGGAATAGAAATGTGTATCCCATGTCTCTCCTACCACTGTAATTTTTGAAGCACATAATGTGTGGTTTCATAGATTTGCAGGTGAAGATGAATTTTGCCTCGGAAAGAATAATCACTCTCTTCTCACCCTCTGCTATGATTTAGGACATGACTCTTTCAACTTTAGATTTTGGAATGAGTCAATGAAATGAGTCAATTGAATGAGTTAAGAATTTTGGGGCTGTTGGAATTTAATGGATATATTTTGATTACATGAAGAAAGACAAGAATTCTGGAACTGAATATTTGTGTCTCCACTGACATTCATATGGCGAAGCACTAACTCTTAGAGTATGGTGCTTGGATATGGGATCTCTGAGGGAGTGATTAAGATTAAATGAGATCATAGGGTGGGGCCCTGATCTGGTAGGACTATTGTTTTTAAAAGAAGAGATATCAGGGAGCATTTTTTTTCTCTTTCTGTGCACACACAAAGAAGAGGTCATGTGAGCACATAAAATTTGCTGCCACCTACAAACCAAGATACAAGCAAAGCTATGGGAGGTGATGGAATTCCAGCTGAGGTATTTAAAATCCTAAAAGATGATGCTGTTAAAGTGCTGTGTTCAATATGCCAGCAAATTTGGAAAACTCAACAGTGGTCACAGGACTAGAAAAGGTCAGTTTTCATTTCAATCCCTAAGAAGGACAGTGTCAAAGAATGTTCAAATTACAACACAATTGTGCTCATTTCATAAGCTAGTAAAGTTATGCTCAAGATTCTTCAAGCTAGGCTTCAACAGTACATGAAATGAAACCCTCCAGATGTACAAGCTGGGTTTTGATAAGAAAGGAAACCAGAGATCAAATTGCCAACATTCACTGGATCACAGCAAAAGCAAGGGAATTCTAGAAAAACATCTACTGCTGCTTCATTGACTATGCTGAAGCCTTTGACTGTATGGATCACAACAAACTGGAAATTTTTTCAAGAGATAGAATACCAAATGACCTTACCTGTCTCCTAAGAAATCTGTATGCAGATCAAGAAGTAACAGTTAGAACTGGACATGGAACAACTGACTGGTTCCAAATTGGGAAAGGAGTATGTCAAGGCTGTATATTGTCACCCTGCTTATTTAACTTATATTCAGAGTATATCATGTGAAATGCCAGGCTGGATGAAGCACAAACTGGAATCAAGATTGCTGGGAGAAATATCAACAATCTCAAATGTGCAGATGCTACCACCCTAATGGCAGAAAGTGCAGAGGAACTAAAGAGCCACTTGATGAGGATGAAAGAAGAACATTAAAGAGCCAGCTTAAAGCTCAACATTCAGAATTAAGATCATGGCATCAGGTCCCATCACGTCATGTCAAATAAATGGGAAAAGTGGAAACAGTGACATAATTTTTTTTTGAGCTTCAAAATCACTGTGGATGGAGATGGAAGCCATGAAAATAAAAGATACATGCTCCTTGGATGAAAAGCTATAACAAACTTAGCATTTTTAAAAGCAGAGACATCACTTTGCCAACAAAGGTCCACAGAGTCAAAGCTGTGGTTTTTCCAGTAGTCATGTACAGATGTGAGAGCTGGACCATAAAAAGGTTGAGCACCAAAGAACTGATACTTTCAAATTGTGGTGCTGGATAAGACTCCTGAGAGGCCTTTGAACAGCAAGGAGATCCACCCAGTCAATCCTAAAGGAGATCAACCCTGCATATTCACTGGTTGGACTGATGCTGAACCTGAAGCTCCAATGCTTTGGTCACCTTATGCAAAGAGCCAACTCAATGGAAAAGACCCTGATGCTGGAAAAGATTGAGGGCAAAAGGAGAAGGAGGCTACAGAGGATGAGATGGTTGGATGGCATCACTGACTCAATGAACATGAGTTTGAGCAAACTCTGGGAGATGGTGAAGGACAGGGAAGCCTGGGTTGCTGCAGTTCATGGGGTAGCAAAGAGTCAAACATTACTTAGAGGCTGAACAGCAACTAAACAACAAACCAAGGGATGAGGCATCAGAACGCAAACAATCCTGCCGGTACCTTGATCTTACACTTCTCAACCTCCAGAAATGTGAGTGATAAGTTTAAGTGTTTAAGCCACCCAGTCTGTGGTATTGTGTTATTAGCCCAAGCAGACTAATACAAACACCCTTCTGTTTGATATATGAATGCTGCAAGCTGTATTTGAGCTCAAAGAGTTAGAATTTTGACTGCAAGCTATGTCTTTAGGAAAATATTTGGATAGCCCTCTGCAAAATTTATGGTAACCTTTTATTTTTGTGATGGAGATATGTAACTTTTTCTGAAGATATTGCAGCTGCTTTCCCCAGGAAATGAATGTATTCACATAATTACGATGTTTTGCCTTAATTGTATGGGAGAGGAGAATTCCTGCACTAAGGACTGACTTGTTTTGAATCAATCCTTACATACTCAAAAAATCCTTACATTGGTTGTTCAGAATGTTTGATTAAATATTTTGCATAACATGGCTGCCCTGTCAAGTATACTTAGTTTAATTTATCAGAGTCTGATGGTATCTCACTTTACTGAAGCACCACACTAGTGAATATTTTGAATACAAAGATGAGTGAGACTGAGTTCTGCCTTTAAGAAGCTTTCACTTTCTTTGAATAAATAAACAGAAGTAAATAAGATTCTTTTGGATTCTGCTTGTCCATTTATTTATAGTGCATGGTCTCAAATCTAGCTAAGAACTATAACAAGCACACAAGAAAACCATCTAAAGACATCGGGAGAAGGTGGCCATCCACATGTCAAGGAGAGAGGCCATCAGAAAAAAACAAAAACAAAAACAAAAACAAAAACAACCCTACTGATGCCTTGATTTTGGATGGGTAGCCCTCTGAACTTTGAATAAATAAATTTCTGTTGTTAAGCCAACAAGTCCTCGGTACTTTGTTATATCAGCCCTAGCAAACTAACACACCCATTAAAATGAACTAAGCTAGACTAGGACAAATGCTTAACAAAATGTAAGAAATACTTAAAAAATAACGACTGCTTTTAGTTCCAGTTAAATTTTACTAGAGCTTCATATAATTGACCTCTTCTAAGGACAAGGTTTCAAGGTAATGAACTAGAAATAAACTGAAGTACTCGAGTGGAAATCCTAATTACTAAATGGAATAATTTCAACGATATCTAATGATGTTAGATTTCATTTAAATTAGATGACATCTATAAGAAAAGATTAAATGTGTCATATTAAATGATGTTGTTTATCATTCAATATTTAGTTATAAACTTTTAATTATTATTAAAATCTTCTTAAGCTGCTCATCCTTTGATGGAGATGATCACTTTTCATTATAGATCATTACATAATGCTTCAGCTGTTTGATGACAAAACTGTTGCTTTTGTAGAAAATCATATGCTAATATGATAGAGAAAATCTTAAAATTATTTTTCCCCAAAGTAACTTCCAAAATAGCTGTGGTTATCAGTTTTCAAATGCTGTAACAGGAATGGGAAAATATAGTGAATGCAAAGAAAATGGGCACAGATAACCACCAAAATTGCCTTGCTAATCCAATATTGTGTTGATCTGGACAAGGATATTTAGAAAAGGTCTGCTCAGTTGAAAAAGAATCCTGCAATGCAGGAGCCATGAGTCTGATCCCTGGATCTGGAAGATCCCCTGGAGAAGGAAAAGGCAATCCACTCCATTTTTCTTGCCTGAAAAACCCCATGGACAGAAGAGCCTGGCAGGCTAAAGTCCATGGGGTTTCACAAGTCAGACATGACTTAGCAACTAAACTACCATATATGTGTGTGCATGTGTGTGTATGTGTGTTAAGAAATATTCATTTTATTTAACTAGTTTTCACAGCTAAATATTTATTCTATAAAACTTTACAGACTTTATAGTTTATATATAGTTCAAACTGCTGAACTAAAAAGTAGATCCCATAGATGCAAAAATACTGCACCAACAATCCAAGGTAAAGGCAACATGATGTGCTGTGCAGCACTCTAGGAGCCAGGTGTGGTCGACTCTAACTATAAAATTCAAAATTGTACAAAAATTTTTAAAACTTATTTTATTCATTCTTTATACATTTAATATGATTGCAGGTTCAGAAGCTTACATTTATAATATGAATCATGGTCTAGAGTGAGATTTTCCCACTTGTATATTGAAAATTGACTTCTAAATTTCAGGAAAATCATCTTGGCTGCTTGAGATACATGCACATGCACTAAATTTAAAATAAACTATCTTCCTGTATTTTTGAATATTTTATTTCGTGGCTGCATTGCTTCTTCAATTAAAAAAATTAGTAAATAAATAATAATTTAATCAATAAAAAAAGAAAAGATCATAGTATGGCATTTAGAAAAAATGCTTCTGAAAGTTGAGAAAATTAATATTATTTGAAAAACAAATGTATGCTCTACTCAATACACATTTATAATATGAATTTAAATTTGGAGTCAGGCAAATCAGCAGTAATTTTAGAAGTAATAAAACATTTTTTTTCAAATTGCAGATGTTACATAATTAAATATTCAGCAGGATAAATGATCTGATATTCTGATATCAAGTTACTTAACTCAGAATTATTGTGAATATATCATCAATAATTATGAAGCACATTTTAAGGGGTGAAGCTTTTATGTTTATTACAGAGTATGTGAGAGTTTGCACATATTTTATCACTTATGTATATTCTAATATTCAGTTGCTTTGGCCTTTCACCATTACTGAAGGAAACCTAATAGAATTTAAGTGGTAGGGTACTATAATATCACAGAGTTTTCAGTAGCAAATATCATAAATGAAGCTTCCAAAATGTTCTTTATAGTATCTAATTTTCTTACATAGCTTTCCTGATACTCTCTTTTGAGATAAAACTTTTCTTCATAATTTGTCTAGAGGTAAACATATTTTGGGATATTATGTTGGAATAAACTCAGGCATTTAAAATTACATATTTTAATGTTAACTTTATGGTGAGGGTAGGAATACCTCAAAATGACTCTTCGTCAAAACTTTGCAATTGTAAATATAACATCTTTACCTGACATATAAGGCAGGACCCTACTGCTATAAGACATAGGTAAATTGAAGCCTTCAGGCTTTTCCTATGACATATTACCAAGAAGATACACACGGAATAGGCAAAAAGCTTACACTGAATATAATATTTTATTTTAAGGAACACTGAAAGATTTACTAGCACTTTAAAAATATTTACATTACCATTTTGTTTTCTGATATTGGTGAGGAAGAATGGAAAATTAAGGTCAGTTAAGAATCCGAGGTCCTAAATCAATCATTTTATGCCTCCTTTATCTTAGAAAAAATTTTGGTGAATATTTTTTTAATGCACACATAAATGTTGGTAGAACAGGTCTCAGATTTGTTAACATATTGTTAATGCAAATGAAAGCAGTAAGACATATGCACCGTGTTAATTATGTATGATGGGCTAACTTGGGTATTATGAAAGCTATTTGATGAGAGAAGAGGAAAATGTCCTTGGAGAAGAGTAAAAATTATTAAGTTAATGGCAAATCCCATCATTACTGATGTTCATACAAAGTCATTTGTTAGAAGGAAGTTTGAAACTTGAAACCTTTGATTCTATCCTGATATTTTCTTTCACTGAAACCAAAAGTATAGTGAAGGTATACAACAGATATAAAAATCGATATCCATTTCCAGGAAATTTGCTTAGTAACGATCTAGTAACACTACTCATGATTTAACTTTTTTTTCTATGTGTGTGTATCGTAACACATTGCATTCTTGGGTACCTTATCCTTGCCTGTAATCTATTATTGACCAGAGAAAACTTCGATGGAAAATTAAACAAGATATATAAATTATCCACTGTACTTTACTGACAGCTTCTTCACAAATACATTTTGAGACTACTTATGATAAACACTCTTGAGTTAAAAATTTCTGATAGAGTACATGATGTTAGACTTAAAATACTGTTTCGCAGTGGTAGAATGAGTTACTATTTCCCTAAGTATATGAATAAATAAATGAATCTATCAAAAATATTAACATAATATATTTTACTTGGGAGAGAAAATTACTGGAGATTCTACAGTTAAGTTTTAAATAAAGAAATAATAGAAAAAGTTTAAAATGTATTTATTGTTGTCTAATTTACTCAGTTTTCCATTGCTTTAACGTTATTTTACCCTAAAATAATAGTAAAAGAGAAATCTGCATTTTTTCAGATAAATATTAAATTTTATCCAACTGAACATAAGGTTTCACCATTTGATATATACACTAATAGCTTTCCTTTGGGGTCATCCTGAGGAAATCTAATCTGTTTTCTAAATATGGTAACATGATTAAAACCACACTTCCCAGTTTCTATGCATTTAAATAAAAACTTATAAATACTTTCCCTCAAGTAAGCAAAACATATACAAAATGTGTTGGATTGCTTCCAAATATCCATCAAAAATAGCCACTAAAATAACTCTCTACACAGAAATATGACTATATTTTATACTTTATAAATTGTGAAACCTATTTCTCATGCCATTGGAGTTTTAAAGCCAGATTTCTAGTATTTGAATATAGTTATTTTTTAAGGTTTAAGTGATCTGAAATTTTGGCTGTAGAAACTACCTGTTAAGTTAGTCTCAATAATATTGCATGTGAGGAGTAAATGCTGGTACATGCTACTTACAAAATAAGAAGAAATCATTTTAAAACTGAGTTAGAAGAATTAGATTATCCTGAAGTATGCAATGCAAAAGGCAATGCCATCTTATCCCATGCCAAGTGTTCTAATTGTAAGATGGTATTTTCATTACACATAGGCTGCCAAATCAAGAAAAATTACCAAATTTGGCTACTCTTTCTCTATATAAAATACTTCATCCTAAACTGTGCTTAAAAATCCAAATGTGCAATCACTGATGTTCTTTTACATTTTCCCTCATTTTAATGTTTTAAATGTATGTGAATTTAATTGGACAATGACTTATTGCGGCCGTGTGTCTGAACTCATGGAAAGTCATTTATTTACCTTGCACTGTAATATCCATTAGTAAATGCAAAATTTTTATTCTCTTCTTCACACTGTGGTTGCTAAAGAAATATATTTACTAGTTCAACAAATCAGATATTTTGATTAAATATATATTAAATGTCCAGAGATTTCCTGATTTTATATATTCAGTGCTTTGAGTGGATTAATTTTATCTTCTGTAACAATGAATCTTTCACATTCTCACAGTATAAGCATGGGCTCATCTACTTTATTTTGGATTATGATATACTAAGTTTTCTCCATCTGCCTCTGCATTTCTATAAATGCTGATTATGTGCAATTTCGGGAGATGTGAATGTGCTTTGAATCATTTAAACACTCTGAGTGTGTTTCCTGTGCTACACTGAATCCCTTCTTATATTCTTTTTAAAAGTCTAATTCAGAAGAAACTTCACTTTTATCTTCAACCAAATTGTTATTCTACTGTCATAAATTTTGCATGGGCTATTTTAATATACATATAGAAGACATAAATGAAAGGGCATCAAGATGAAAAACTACCTTGAACCACTCAGAGATTCAATATTTATTCTTCCAAGTTGACAATATGTCTGTCAGTGGCCTCTCCAAACCTACTCATATTATAAATAGGGTATCATAGCACAATATCGTGTTTGGCTAGTTTCAGGAATTGTAAATAGTGTCATGATTAGAAGCTGGTTAGATTAATTATCTGCCATCAGTGAGACTAGCTTCATAGTTAGCTTTTGTCCAGAATGCTTTTCTCTTGCTATTCATATACTTAGTGCTTTAATTTTTCTAATGTGTTCTTACTAAAACAATATTCTCTTTGACCTTATCTTATTTCTTGCATACCATTAACAAAGTTTTGGAAGAATTTACATGTGGTAAAAAAAAAAAAAACTTGTTATTCTTTCTAGCTCTTTCATATGTTTATTTTGTAAATAAATCCCAGGTATATTTGACTTACAGTCTTCATTTTGGATCTCAGATTCACAAAATGGGATTGTAGTATTGAAAGTGAAAGTGAAGTCACTCAGTCGTGTCCGACTCTCTTGATTTTATTTCATATCATTATTCATTTACGTTTTAGCTAAAATATCATTATACTCTGTCACAAGTCACTTACTCTTTTATATTATTTGCATAAATAGTATGATGTGTTTTACATTTTTACATAGAATAAATATATATTAAATATTTCAGTATTGGTACATGCTTATCTGATTTCTTCCTTGTTACTGCTGTATAGTTTTCATAGTTACTATGTTATACATTTTACTTATTCAGTTTTTTAATAATTGAAGGACATATGGGTAGTTTCCATTATTGTGACGAATTTTACACTAATGAGCCTCTTTAGGCAACCTTCTTTGAGTATTTATTCTCAAGTTTTGCTGGATATGTGTTTGGAAGAAAACTTTCTGAGTGATATAAAATGAGCACAGTAAACCTGATAAAATACATCTATTTTCCCCAACATTATATTCCCACTGATATTACATAATATTTAAGGTCCTTTATACTTTGTTCATACTTTGTTTAATATTATTGTTCCATAAGATGAGCAAAATAATGATTTTGTTTGTTTGTTTTCTATTATTGCTAAGAACTTGAATGTCACTTCATATGCTTATCAGCCAATGAGATTCTCTTCCTAGTACTTATTCATTTGATTTGCCCGTATGACATTGATTGAATTCTCTTGCTACTTCTCAGCAATTCCCTATATAGAAGATAAAAATCTTGGAATGGTTGTTCATATTGCAAATATTTTCACTCAACATTCATTCATTTGTTAAATTGTATTCATAACATATCCTTTGATTTTAATATCATGAATTTGTTCACCTGTTTTGGTTTGGTGCTTTATTTAAAGAAGTTATTCTCCATTACAGAGTTATAACTCTATTGCCTACATTTTTTACTGGTAGTTTTTACAGGTTTATTTTTTCTTTTTTTACTTTCACATTAAATCTTTAATACACCTGAGTTTGCTTGTTACATCTTGTGTCAAGTAAGCCTTATTTTCAGATAGCAAAGAAATTTTCCTCAATTTGAAAACTAAATTCTCCATAGATCAATGATGCCAACTAATCATTATTTGGGTAAACAAAGAAAATAAACTTGTTAGTTATTATCTATTACCATGTGCCAACTGCTTAACAAGGATTATGCCATTTAATCCTTGAGATTTCATGGTAATAAATGTTGCTTCTAATTTTGAAAAGATCAATAATTTCACCTGATGTTGCACAACTTATAATCATTATAGGTAGAAATTGAACACTATGACATCTCAGATAATTGAATGCAATCCAATGCTTCTTATAGATAAATATGTCTGAAATAAGTCTTCTTTATCCCATCATATTCTCATCTAAGACAACATCTCTAAATTCCTATGAGATCTAGAACAAGATCCTTGGCATGACTTAGAAAACATCCCTCATCTAGCCATGCCCTACATGTACAAGTTCATCTGCTTGCCTTCCTGTCTTGACTTCATACTCTGCCCCAGACAACAGTATCCTTTCACATGGCATGGATAGTTCAAGCTTTCCATTCTTTGCTAATGTAACCTCTGTGTCAGAAATACTGACCAATTTCACTTAGATAACTCAGTTATTCTAGGGAGGGCCCTTCATTCAGCTCTTCTAGGAAGCCTTACTGGAACCCCCCTTGCAGACCACATCCATATCCTATGCCTCTGTACATAGTCCATCATTAACATTTTGTACCTCATCCTTAATTTTTTTGGCAGAACAGACTGCAAGATGCCTCCAGTGAGATGCTCCTTATTCTTGTTTTACAACAAGCGCATGACACAGGTCTGATGTATGCTAATAGCTCAACTGTGTTTGATTCTTTGCGACCCCATGGACTGTAGCCCATGAGGCTCCTCTGTCGGTGGGATTCTCCAGACGAGAATACTGACACCAGTAACCATTGCCTTCTCCAGGTTATCTTTCTGACCCAGGGGTCAAACCTAGGGTCTCCTGCACTGCAGGCAGATTCTTTACCATTTGAGCCAGCAGGGATGTATGGAAGACATGCAATAAAAGCTGGTTTAACTAAACTGACTGTAAAAGCTGGATTAACTGAGCTGAACTGAGAAATCTTTATGCATACAAAAAATATTTAGGAAAACCTCCATAAAAATATATATTTACCAATGTCTATAAACATTGTTCAATTGACTCTATCTTAAATAATTTATTTCTCCTCATTGGAATATGATGTGCAGCAAGGGGAACTCCACCTTTCTTTCTCCAACCTTGAAATGTCAGTGACTAAATGTGAAGATGAATAGAGCATCTCCTGTAACCACAAGTTCCCCACAGATCAGGAGTCCTATCTGGTTTGCAGTATTCAGTGGGGATAGGGAGTGACCTCAGTTATTCTAACAGACATGATTTGTTAAACCTGCCTATCTATCTAATGGATTCTTGATTACTCTTAGTAGATATTAGTGTCAGTACGGTATTAGTCTTTTCTTTCTCCTGTCTGTTGCAGCTATAATAAGTGTGAGAAATGTGAAAATATCTTCCATAGTGATATGAACAATCAAATTAAATTGTCATGAACTTTGACCATTTTAACCGAAATGAGAATTTAAGTGGGAGTATTTAAACAATTCTGGCATTTCTTCATAAAACAGAATACCTAACTCACAAAAAAATGACCCTATTAGGGGCTCATTTTCATCATCCACATATAACTTTTTGGATCAGTTAAATAGAATGACTGAAGATGACAGATTTATTCTGGTGATACCATACACTCAAAACTCATTCATTTGCACCCGGCAATGCAAAGCAAACAAGAGAACTACTCAAATAAGAAGTTAGTAGGTTTTCTCTAAAAGTCATTGTCCAGCCCTCACTCAGAACACAGCTCCCAAATAATAATCCCCTTCGTTGTCAAGAACTTTATAGTAGTAAATTCTTTCATCAGCACTAAGATGACAACCTTTTACTTCCCAGAGACTGAAGCGTCAATGCTCTGGGTACAGCTGTGAAGGATGAGGCTAGCAATTACTAACATGCCATTTCTCATGCTAAATATCTCTTGCTCCCTCTCTAACTCTATAATTAATTAAAAAATATTACTTGGTTCACATTGCATAATGCAAAATTCTCTTAAAAATTAACTGTCTTCTTACACTAAATAATCACATAAAACTGACCAAATACATTTAATAAACAACTAACTCAAGAGCAGAACATTATTCTTCACACAAAGTGCAAGCAAATAGTTTTATTCCTGTTTGTGGAGCTTAACCTTCTGCAAAAGTAATTAGGTCTATAATTAAAAAGCTATTTGGAATGATTAAAACTCTGTTATCTTCTGGCATTTAAAGACAAATGCAAATGTCAGAAAGGATGAATTCATTAAAATTTCTATTTAAGAGAAAAAAAATTTGGATGGAGGCTGTTATTTATTAAAATGTTACAGTTTCAGAGGAGGTTTGATCTGTAAAGAAAACATTAAAGGTGGAAAGTAACTTTCTGTAACATTGGATTCAGCAATCAGCTGCTATTCATAGATATTTATATTGGGAGTTATTTAAACATAACATCTCATAATGTCACAGTGCTATTTCAAAAGTTATGTTATTCTTCTGAGAGATTTTCTCTTTCAATAAATTAGAAATTTTTACCCTGTCTAGTCTTGATTAGCCATCTATACAAGTATGGTCATCTCACTGGCAAGCCATAGTATATTATCAATCTAGATTTTCAAGCTGTGGATTGAAAACCTAATTACCTTGAATGAAATGGTCATTTTTTTCTTGGGCCCCAAAATTAGTATAATTAGGGGTAGAATTTTTGAGGGCATAGAGGACTATTGGGCTTTATGCTGTTCCATGAGCATTTTTCAAGTGAATGTTATTTAGGAGCATTCTGCTCATGGTCCCTAGTCAAGTGTTTTGCATTATTTTAAACAAAGAAACAATTATTCATGAGCAAGTAAAATGTACTTCTAGTCGTAGAAGTTACTGAATTATATCTTGTGTTGTGGGTGACTAATTTAAATTCATACCTTTTCTATAGTTTTAGCATTTCTATTCCAACACATCATTAAAATACAAGAAAATAGATACATGAAGAAATAAATTTTAAACCAAAAAGAAAGAAGTTTTTAAAGTATTATCCTAAATGAGAGATTAAGTAAAAAGAATAAAAAGTAAAACACATGATCATTGGTTGGAAGGAAGAAAAACTATAATTATTTAGGCATTATTTGATATATTTACAAAGCCAAGAAAAAATTAAACAAGTATTATTAAATGAAAAATCACTCTTTAACTTTAGAACAAGAATCCTTTCTCTTCTTAAATGGTCTTTATGATCTCATAGATAAATTTCCTATCATTAGAAAGATAGTATAGCCCCACCACAAAAGCCTTATATCACTAAGGGTACCATGGGGCTCTGTCTTCCCAGGTTTATTTTAAGGATCTAGAAGAAAACTGATTATTTCTTGAAAATATAACAACATGATCCATAGGCAAGTCATTTTCAGTGGTGTGAGCACAGAGGACTACACACAGAAGAACTTCAAATGTTTGGTTTCCAATAAATGAAATCAAAGAAGTTAATAAATGGAGAGCTATCTCCATATTCTTGATAAGAAGACTCAATATTGTCAAGATGTCAACTCTTCCAAAGCTGAAATAAACTTAGTGCAATCCATACACTAAGTTTAAGCAATACATGCATTTTCATACACGTTTTATGTATATTAATAAACTGATTCTAATGTCTATGTGGAGAGGAAACACAATATTGAAGGAGAAGAAAGTTGGAGAACTGACACTACTTGATTTTAAGACTTACCTTAAAATCAAGTAATGGTAAAGAATGTGGTAAAGAATGCCTGCCCGTGCAGGAGATGGAGGCTTGATCCCTGAGTTGGAAAGATTCCCTGGAGTATGAAATGGCACTCTACTCCAGTATTTTTGCCTGGAAAATTCCATGGGCCAAGTAGCCTGGTGGACTAGTCTATAAGGCCTCAGAGAGGCAAACACAACTAAACGACTAAGCAGATAGTTATCAAGACAGTATAGTACTGCTCAAAAAATAGACAAATAGATCAATGGAGCAGAATATAATGTCCAGAAAAGACTTCCACGAGTACAGTCAAGTGATCTCTGATAAAGGAAAGGCAATACAATGGAGCAAAGAATCTAGATATAGAAGTCTACAAAAATTAAATCAGAGTGAATAACAGATATAAATACAAAACACAAAATAATAAACTCCTTAGATGGTAGGGTAGGTGATAACCTAGATGAGCTGGGGTATGGTGATTACTTTTTAGGTACAACAAATGGCATGATCCATGAAAAAAACTGATAAACTAGACTTCATTAAACTCCTCTGTGAAAGACAAAGTCAACAGAATGAGAAGACAAGACATAGACTTGGAGAAGATATTTTCAAAAAGCATGTTTGATAAAGGATTATTACTCAAAATATAGGAAGAATCCAAAATTTAACAATAAGAAAATAAGTAACCCTATGAAAAAATTAGATCAAAGCCCATTAATAGCCTCTCTATATTTAATGTACATTTCAGTGGCTCTAAGTATATTCACATTGTTGTGCAACTCTCACCATCATCCATCTCCAGAATTTTTCACTTTCCTAGACTGAAACTGTCCCCATTAAGCATTAGGTCCCCATTTTCCTTCCCACACCCCTGTTCCCTGGCATCTACGAAAGTACAGATACTTTCTGTCTCCATGAATTTGACTTTCTAGGTATGTTGTAAAAGTGAAATCAAACAGTATTTGTCTGTAGCTACTGTACATTATTATAGTAATCAGTTCAGTATTTAATGATATGCATATGTAGTACATATACTATTATACATGTATAATTGGTATATATTTGAACACATTGGTATATATATTGAACAATGGGTTAAATTCATTCAGCATATTTTGATAAATTGCTAATAAAATTTACAAGTGATACATGGGGTGCTATTTGAAAATTTTGATACAATAAAATCTATGGTAGTAGCTAAAATTGAGATTGACTAAGTCACTGTTTACCTGTGAATGACAGTTTCCTCTTTATTAAAAATAAAGAAGTTAAGAAATATAATTTCTGTATAAGGCCTGAAGCTGAAAAATCTATTATTTTATAGGATAAATAATTGTCATAACTATGTAACCACACTCAAAGATTTCTTATTATTTTATACTTTTTTTGAGTTTTTCCTCAGAGTGAAACGATCTCAGAAACATGACACATTGCTACAGAGCTGTTTTTTCAAGAAAACAAATTATAATTTGAGACTGAATTTTTTTAAAGATACAAAGCATAATATTTATTTTTAAAAATGAAGATCATCTGGAAATAGAATGTAATTTGATGCATCATACTGTATTTCAGAACTATATTTACATTAAACCCAATAAAAATAGCATGTATTTCTTAGCTTTTCTTAATGATGTCAGTTATTTATGAACTTTAACTACTCAGCACATCCTATTTGGTTTATCATTCGATGGTGTCTTACAATCTCTTTTAAAATTATGGAAGTGACAAAGAAGTAAGTATTCTAGATGTTGTAGTTCTGCTTATTAACCAAGCTAAACATAAATAAGCTGGCTCAGCATCATCCCAACCTGGCATTTTTCACTGTTTTTCAAATTCTTAATGTTCAATGTGGCTGACAGCTTTTGTATGTCCTTGACTTTCCAGTATCATGGCCACTGAGTTTAAAAAAAAAAAAAAAAGTGTTAAAGTTTCTGTTTCAAGTAACTTCTAAAACTGAATAATAAAGTTAAAGCTCTCACCAAGGGATATGATGACCATTAGAAAATGGCCTGAGTACATTTATATAACATTTTGCTTTTATACCATGGTTTAAATACAATTTAGCCTCCATTTTTCTAAAAGAAGAAAAATAACTTCACATTCTTTTCCATCACTCTATAGAATAAGTGAAATTTATATTTCACTTATTCCATCTTATTGGAATTATTTTCTACCAGCATATAGTTAAACATTATTCTCAGCATGTGATGCATGCCAATTTTTCATTAATAATTGATTTGTACATGCTATTCAATGAATTCTTTTCTAAAGAAGCATAAGTAGTAAAAGTCTTTTTCTTCAATCACATAAACCAGTAGCTAGTGCAATATACTGTTTGCTAGTAATGGCAGTTCCTAGAGGAATCTGTTAGCAAAAATATGGAATTGCAGGACAGATGTTGTATTTTGTGTTTAGGCAGGAGAAGACTTCAGATGGTTAGCAGAATGTGCCTGTGGGAATTCAATGACGTATATTATAGTAGCTCAAAGTCTTTAAGACTTGGCATAAAATAACTTCTGAGCACACACGGAAATCCATGTCTTATTCAGGTAAAACCAAAGCAGTCATAGGGCTAGGAGAGCATGAGGCACATAACGTCTATTAAGAATCAGCCCCAAGGGAAGACATGTCTTTGTAAAAGATTATATTTTGATACAAGATGGAATCATACGGTCAATAACTCAGTTTAAAGAGGACTCAGTAATTACAAAAGGAATATCCCATCTGTCTGTCATTAAAATGTGACAGATATTATGATTTCTAGAAGTGGCTTGTTTAGAGAAAGATTATTCATTTTTCAGCCTGGAATATGTTCATTTTTGAAGATTGCATGTCTAAGATATCAATTCACTGTACTTTGGATTTTGACCAAAATACATCCATTAAAAATGTTGTCATTTTAGTGTTGAAGTGCTTTGTTTCCTAAAATCAATATTATAAGAGACCAGATTGTATTAAAGAAATATACATTTTCTCTCAGTTTACAAATGAAGTACCTAAACGCCTTCAGTAAGTGTCCTGAAGGCAGTCACACAGAGTTTTTTTCTTTTCAGGTTGGCATGCCTCTCAGTTATTTTTCAGCAGAAAAGGTTGATGCTTTTTCTGTACCACAGTGGAACTTATTTAACATGATATAAACAGTGATAGCAGACTGTCCAAAGTGAGCACAGACTGAGATCATAAAATCTTGGCATCATTTCAAAGAAAGTATTGAAAAATATGCATTTTTATTCTTTTTTTTAATTTTATTTTTTTACTTTACAATACTGTATTGGTTTTGCCATACTTTGACATGAATCCACCACAGGTGTACATGAGTTACCAACCCTGAACCCCCCTCCCACCACCCTTTCCATATCATCTCTCTGGGTCATCCCAGTGCACGAGCCCCAAGCATCCTGTATCCTGTATCGAACCTAGACTACCAATTCGTTTCTTACATGATAGTATACATGTTTCAATGCCATTCTCCCAAATCATCCCACCCTCTCCCTCTCCCACAGAGTCCAAAAGTCTATTCTTTACATCTGTGTCTCTTTTGCTGTCTCACATATAGGATTATCATTACCATCTTTCTAAATTCCATATATATGTGTTAGTATACTGTATAGATGTTTTTCTTTCTGGCTTACTTCACTCTGTAGAATCGGCTCCAGTTTCATCCACCTCATTAGAACTGATTCAAATGTATTCTTTGTAATGGCTGAGTAATACTTCATAGTGTATATGTACCACAGCTTTCTTATCCAGTCGTCTGCTGATGGACATCTAGGTTGCTTCCATGTCCTGGCTATTATAAACAGCGCTGCGATGAACATTGGGGTACATGTGTCTCTTTCAATTCTGGTTTCCTCGGTGTGTATGCCCAGCAGTGGGATTGCTGGGTCATAAAGCAGTTCTATTTCCAGTTTTTTAAGGAATCTCCACACTGTTCTCCATAGTGGCTGTACTAGTTTGCATTCCCACCAACAGTGTAAGAGGGTTCCCTTTTCTCCACACCCTCTCCAGCATTTATTACTTCTGGATTTTTGGATAGCAGCCATTCTGACTGGTGTGAAATGATACCTCATTGTGTTCTTGATTTGCATTTCTCTGACAATGAGTGATGTTGAGCATCTTTTCATGTGTTTGTTAGCCATCTGTATGTTTTCTTTGGAGAAATGTCTATTTAGTTCTTTGGCCCATTTTTTGATTGGGTCATTTATTTTTTTGGAATTTAGCTGCATAAGTTGCTTGTATATTTTTGAGATTAGTTGTTTGTCAGTTGCTTCGTTTGCTATTATTTTCTCCCATTCCGAAGGCTGTCTTTTCACCTTGCTTATAGTTTCCTTTGTTGTGCAGAAGCTTTTAATTTTAATTAGATCCCATTTGTTTCTTTTTGCTTTTATTTTCAGTATTCTGGGAGGAGGATCATAGAGGATCCTTCTGTGACTTATGTTGGAGAGTGTTTTGCCTATGTTCTCCTCTAGGAGTTTTATAGTTTCTGGTCTTACATTTAAATCTTTAATCCACTTTGAGTTTATTTTTGTGAATGGTGTTAGAAAATATTCTAGTTTCATTCTTTTACAAGTGATTGACCAGTTTCCCAGCACCACTTGTTAAAGAGATTGTCTTTAATCCATTGTATATTCTTTCCTCCTTTGTCAAAGATAAGGTGTCCTTAGGTGTGTGGGTTTATCTCTGGGCTTTCTATTTTGTTCCATTGATCTATATTTCTGTCTTTGTGCCAGTACCATGCTGTCTTGATGACTGTGGCTTTGTAGTAGAGCCTGAAGTCAGGCAACTTGATTCCTCCAGTTTCATTCTTCTTTCTCAAGATTGTTTTGGCTATTTGAGGTTTTTTGTATTTCCATACAAATTGTGAAATTATTTGTTCTAGCTCTGTGAAAAATACCGCTGGTAGCTTGATAGGGATTGCATTGAATCTGTAGATTGCTTTGGGGTAGTATATTCATTTTCACTATATTGATTCTTCCGATCCATGAACGTGGTATATTTCTCCATCTATTAGTGTCCTCTTTGATTTCTTTCATCAGTGTTTTATAGTTTTCTATATATAGGTCTTTAGTTTCTTTAGGTAGATATATTCCCAAGTATTTTATTCTTTTCGTTGCAATGGTGAATGGAATTGTTTCCTTAATTTCTTTTTCTGCTTTCTCATTATTAGTATATAGGAATGCAAGGGATTTCTGTGTGTTGATTTTATATCCCTCAACTTTACTGTATTCATTGATTAGTTCTAGTAATTTTCTGGTGGAGTCTTTAGGGTTTCCTATGTAGAGGATCATGTCATCTGCAAACAGTGAGAGTTTTACTTCTTCTTTTCCAGTTTGGATTCCTTTTATTTCTTTTTCTGCTCTGATTGCTGTGGCCAAAACTTCCAGAACTATGTTGAACAGTAGCGGTGAAAGTAGGCACCCTTGTCTTGTCCCTGATTTTAGGGGAAATGCTTTCAATTTTTCACCATTGAGGATAATGTTTGCTGTGGGTTTGTGCATTTTTAAAATATGTTTTATAGCAAGAGACAAAGATGAGATTCACTTGATACAAGGGATGAAGGACTAATGAACTCAAGTATGGGCACAACTATCTTTATCTTTAGAGAATATTGTATCTTTTCCATCTGTAGCTTAATTGCAGCCAGTCCAGAGGAAAAATATCTAGTAATGACTAACAAGTATATAGTGCTTATCATTGGCCAGATATTATTCTAAATGTGCTACATATATAATTTCTTTTTATTTTTATCTCTATGAATAAGGTATTATTAGTATCTATATTTTATTTGTAATAAAACTCAAAGAGATTATTTGACTTGCTATTATATACATATACTTGCTATAGTATATGACTATTAGGTCATATACCTAAAACATAACAGAATTAGAATTTGAACACAGGCAACCCATATTCCTAATTCTTTACAAGACAAGATTATAACATGCAGTAAGGAAAGTAGGCTTTAGACAAAAATGAAGTCTGAGGTTCAGTGGAATGGCTCTGGGATTCCAAGGTATGGGCTCTACCTTAGCCATATCAGGTTGTGTCCTTTTATTAAAATCCTCATAGGATATTGGATTTTTCCTTCATGACATTTCCCACAGTTGACACTATTTATAAAGTTATTTGTTTAATAATGTTTTTACCAAACCAACCTTGAGTCTGCTTGCTGGGGTTCAGTCACTCAGTCACTAAGTTGTGTCTGACTCTTTGCAACCCCATGGACTGCAACATGCCAGGCCTCTCTGTCCCTCACTATCTCCCAGAGTTTGCCCAAGTTCATATCCATTGAACCGGTGATGCTATTTAACTATCTCATCCTCTGCCATCCCTTTCTTCTTTTGCCTTCAATCTTTCCCAGCATCATAGTCTTTTCCAATGAGTTGCACTTTACATCAGGTGGCCAGAGTATTACAGCTTCAGCATCAGTCCTTCTAATGAATACTCAGAGTTGATTTCCTTTAGGATTGACTGGTTTGATCCCCTTGCAGTCCAAGGGACTCTCAAGAGTCTTCTCCAACACCACAGTTCAAAACCACCAATTCTTTTGCGCTCAGCCTTCTTTATAGTACAACTCTCACATCCATTTATGTCTCCTGGAAAGACCAAAACTTTGACTGTATGGATTTGTCAGCAAAGTGATGTCTTTGATTTTTAATATGCTATCTAGGTTTGTCATCACATTCCTTCCCAGAAGTGAGCATCTTCTAATTTTATGGCTGCAGTCACCATCTGCAGTGATTTTGGAGCCCAAGAAGAGAAAATCTGTCTCTGCTTCCACTTTCTCCGCTTCTATTTGCCATGAAGTGATGGGACCAGAGGCCCTGAGTCTCCTTACCTGCTTTCTTTAACACCTGTGTACTAACACCAGGTTGTGGTGAAGGAAACTGCAAAGTTTTCTGTAGACACCAAACTAGGAGTATAGACAACTAATGCTCAAAAGACCTCAACATCCCAGATGGGTTTCAGGGGAAGATGTTTGAAGGAAGGGGAAGGGAGAGAGTTGCAGGGTGTCTGATCAGCTCAGGCAACATTCTCTGATTGGTTGATGGTGAGGTAACAGGGATTAACCTCTTTAATCCTCAGGCTCCAGCTAGTTTCAGAGGTACATGTTCATGGTCATTATGCAGGTAACTTCTTCCATCTGACGGGCATTTTAGTATCTAAAACAGCTCAGGATTGTGCATCAGACACTTATCTGTATCTTTCGGAGAGAAACTCAAAATATATGGCTGATTTATAGTTCAAACTGTTACCAATTCTCCAGGTTTAACTGGTACATGTTGTTACTACATGTTCACTTTCTTTCAATTACTAATTCTTCAGCTAGCCTTTTGTGACTTAGAGGATACCTGGGAGACTAAAGCTTGTCTACAAACAAAAGGCAGGTAGACAGTATGGGAAAAGAGGCAGGGGACTCTGTCCCAGGAAGGCCCCATACAGCCCTGTTCAGTTACAGTGTCTGTTTACCTGGAAATTGTATTTCCAGGTATAATAAAATGCTTCAAACACTATAAGTATGCTTAAGCCTTTTAAAAGAAATTGAAAATGGGAGTTTCACAGAGATTCTAAATAAAACACAATTATAAATGACTCTTAAAGGAAGTTTTTAATTTTAATAATGTCACTTGTAATGTCACTTGTAATGCTGATATTTCATTGTGCTTTGTGACCTAGCAGACTTCATGGGGCTGTCAGAGAGGCTTCTAAAAGCATCATTCTCTTTTGAATATGTGTGCTTTCCCGAATCTTCCAGGTACTTTGATAAAAAACTCATGACTGTCCTTTATATAATAAGTTAATTGTGAACACACTGACCAAATAAGAAATGTATTGATAAATAAATAGCATGAAATTCTCTAAGTATATGCATGTTGGGAAATAATTCCACATTACTTGAGAATTTCATTTGATCAATCTGGATAAATTAATAAAGCATAATGGGATATATACATACAATGAAATAGTATTCAGCCTTAAGAAGGAAAGAAATTCTGACACACACTACAACATGAATGAATCTTGGCATTTGCTAAGTGGAGTAATCCAGACACAAGAGAACAAATGGCGAATGACTGCACTTCAGGTATATATGGAACAACAGACTGGCTCCAAATAGGAAAAGGAGTACGTCAAGGCTGTATATTGTCACCCTGCTTATTTAACTTATATGCAGAGTACATCATAAGAAACCCTAGGCTGGAAGACACACAAGCTGGAATCAAGTTTGCCGGGAGAAATATCAATAACCTCAGATATGCAGATGACACCACTCTAATGGCAGAAAGCGAACTAAAGAGCCTCTTTATGAAAGTGAAAGAAGAGTGAAAAAGTTGACTTAAAGCTCAACATTCAGAAAACTAAGATCATGGCATCTGGTCCCATCACTTCATTGGAAAAAGATGGAGAAACAGTGGAAACAGTGGCTGACTTTATTTTATGGTCTCCAGAATCACTGCAGATGGTGGCTGCAGCCATGAAATAACAAGGTGCTTACTTTTTGGAAGAGAAGCCATGACCAACCTAGACAGCATATTAAAAAGTAGAGAGATTACTTTGCCAATAAAGGTCCATCTAGTCAAGGCTATGGTTTTTCCAGCAGTCATGTATGGAGGTGAGAGTTGGACTATAAAGAAAGCTAAGCACTGAAGAATTGATGCTTTTGAACTGTGGTGTTGGAGAAGACTCTTGAGAGTCCCTTGGAGAGCAAGGAGATCCAACCAGTCCATCCTAAAGGAAATCAGTCTTGGGTGTTCATTGGAAGGATTGATGTTGAACCTGAAACTCCAATACTTTGGACACCTGATGCGAAGAACTGACTCATTTGAAAAGACCCTGATGCTGGGAAAGATTGAAGGCAGGACGAGAAGGGAATGACAGAGGATGAGATGGCTGGATGGCATCACTGACTCTATGGACATGAGTTTGGGCAAACTCTGGGAGTTGGTGATGGACAGGCAGGCCTGGCATGCTGCAGTCCATGGGGTCGCAAAGAGTCAGACATGACTGATCGAGTGAACTGAACTGACTGAAGGTATGTATAGTAGTCAAATTTGCCAAGCCAGGAAATAGAACAGTGGTTACTAGGAGAGGGAAGAAGGGAATGGGTATTGTTTAATAGGTACAGAATTTCTGCTTGGGATGATGAAAATATTATGTTGATGAATGATGATCATTGTATAACAGTGTTAATGTACTTAATGCTAATGTACTCTACACTTAAAAATTATTAACTTTATGTATAGTTTACCAAAATAAAAATAATAACGCAAAAGAGAAATTTCATTTGAATTCAATTCAACATCTTAACAGAAATATTTGTTTTGTTTTGTTTTGTTTTGTTTTGTTTTTTATTTTACTTTACAATTCTGTATTGGTTTTGCCATACATTGACATGAATCCACCACGGGTGTACATGTGTTCCCAAACATGAACCCCCCTCCCACCCCCCTCCCCACAACATCTCTCTGGGTCATCCCCGTGTACCAGCCCCAAGTGTGCCATATCCTGCATCAGACATAGACTGGCAATTCAATTCTTACATGATATTATACATGTTTCAATTGAATTTGAATTTATGGTATTATAGGTCTCTTGGGCCTATGTCTATTTGATGATCCTATTAAGATAAAAGGGGAAGTTTCATCTTATAAAGGCATTCAGTTTGAACTTTACTTTGAATTATTTTGTCTTATGCTTCCTTATATAATGCATTATTTTTATTTCCAACTAATCTGTCAATTAGTTAAGAAACTACTTTGTTTTAAAATATTAATATTAAAAGTCAATGTTTTGTTTTTTTATTAAGCATCTGTATAAGCAAGGAAAATAATGCTCTCAATGTTTGTCTGGACATATTTATTTAGAATAAGATATGAAATTTTAAATAATCAGAAATATGTAAAAAATTGAACACAAATGTACATACAGTAGAAGAATGTGTTGATCATGTCAATCCAAATCAATTTTAATATTCATGACAACTAATATTAGTTTTATAAGAATTTTCCCGAGACAATGTTATTTTAGACCTTTTCTATTATATTAACGAATATACTGGCAAACAGTTTCTAGGCCCTGACTTCAGCTTCCTGGGATAAGTATCAACTCTGCTACAAAAAACTGAGAACTTCACAAGTACTTCAATGTTCCAGGCTTCAGTTTTCTCATTTAAAATATAGAAAAAGAATAATGACTACCTCCTAGAGATGGTTAATTGAGTTACATATATTAAACACCTATAAACCTGCCTGGCACATAATTTAGCTCAAAAATCAATGTCAGTTGTGTCACTGTTGTTCAAATATATAATATTTGACATCATACCAAGACTGCAGACATCCATTTCAAAGTATTTTAAAATCGGTGGTTATTAGGTACTTATACATCTGTCTTCATGAGTCTTCATGTCGAGAGGTACCTAGTAGAGTTATTTTCAAACCATTTATGTGATTAAAGTGATGTCAACAATTTCAGAACAGAACTTTACATTTAATTCAAAACCATGACAATGCCAAAGGGAGAAACCATTTTTGTAGTATGACATTCTCTGTAAACCACCATCATGGACAAATTGATTTAGATTTATAATGCTATTCTGAAGTATAAGATAAAAAGGGACTCTATCAGAACTGACTTAAAATATTCCACATTTGATGTTTCCCTGAGAACAAGCAGAGAAGAATCACTGACCAACATTACATCTTATGTTTACCTCATACATTTATGAATTCTAACCTTAAACACCAAATAAATAAGTTATTACATAATTATACATATAAATTTCAAAACTATTTGCTTATATTCACATGCAATGGAAATATCCTGTTTTAGGAGGCAATAATCCAGGCATGTCAGGAAAATAAAGTGTGCATATAGTTCAAAATTGAGCTGTATTTTAAGCTGAGATGATATATTATAAATTTTAAAAATATGTATCAGTAAGACAATGCTTTGTATTAAAATATGAGTGAATTTCTCCAAGATATGTCACATTATGGTACAGTGGTAGGCTTGTGCTAATCGATATATATAACAGTAGATGCATATCTGATTTCATGATAAGTAAAACGAGTTTCTTGTGAAAAAGGTAATTTAGATATAAATACTAGCAAATACAAATTATAAACTAAGTCCTTACACAGTTTTCTAAATAAATTTTCAAATATTTTAATTTTAATTCTTGTGGAATTAGTCACTTGATTCTCTTTTAAAACAGATTAGTTTCAGAAAAAATTAATACTAATTTAAAAATTCAGCTTCCTTGAGCAACTCTCGCTTGTTAAACAGCATTCTTGATATGGTGTGCACTGTGTGAAAAGAAAGCCACTTGTATGAAAATAAAACCACTTTTAAGGTAGCTATTAATGTAACACTTTGTTTTATATGAGTCTTTTTTTTAAATGAGTCAATTTTATTGGCAACTGACTCAGATTTGAAAAGGAATTTCAATCATAGCCATGCAATTATTATATTTTTGTATTATGTCAGAGTAAAGGAAGAGAAAAATGTACATTTCACCAATAATACTAAGGCATCAAAGTATTACTAGAAAATATTATTTGATGTCAGTTCATGCATAGCAATAATAAAGAACTCTAAAGAAACAAAGAATAATGCAAAGAAATCAAATGACTCTGATGATAACACTTTCTAGAAGAGAAGATTCTTCTCATTTATATGAATCAAACAAATAATACTGATTTAATCTCAAAGTGTGAATTCATCATGATTGTCATATTTTAATCTAAATAAATCCCCAATAAATATATTTTGCATTAAATATTTATCTTATTTACTTTTTACTTTGGGGCTTCCCAGGTGGTACAGTGGTATAGAATTTGCCAGCTAATTCAGGAGACTAGGACTTCCCTGATGGCTCAGATGGTAAAGCGTCTGCCTACAATGCAGAAGACCTGGGTTCAGTCCCTGGGTTGGGAAGATCTCCTGGAGAAGGAAATGGCAACCCACTCCATTATTCTTGCCTGGAAAATCCCATGGATGGAGGAGACTGTTAGGCTACAGTCCATGGGGTGGCAAAGAGTCAGACACGACTGAGCAACTTCACTTCACTTTCAGGAGACTAGATCAGGAAGATCCCCTGGAGTAGGAAATGGCAATCCACTCCAGTATTCTTCTCTGGAAAATTCCATGGACAAAAGAGCCTGGTAGGCTTCTGTTCATGGGGTCCCAATAAGTCAGAGACAAATGAGCACTTGTTACTTCCTTGTTGTTCTTTTTTTTCCTTTAATCAATTTTCCCAAACATTGACTGGCAAATATGTCATATAATTCAGCAAAGCAAAATAAGTACAAAGTATAGATTTTGTTTTCAGGAATGTTACAGAGAACATTATAAAATGTTCCTCTAACGAAGCTGAGGGGGTTGCAAGAGTTGGACACAACTTAGTGACTAAAACAACAACAAAGGCACTAAGAGAGACTTCCTTGGTGGCCTAATGGTTAAGACCCCATGTTTCCAATGCAGGGGGTGTGGGGAACAGGATCCCATAAAATTTTGCACCAAAATTTTAAAAAAGAAAAGACAAACAGTCACTGAGAAAGCTCTTCTGTATGATTATCAGCAGAGAAAATTCCTTTCTGACTCAAGTGTTAGCATTGGCAGTGATGATCTTATTATGTTCTACACATGCCAAGGAAAACATTAAATATAGATTCATATCTAGCCAATGCATAGAATTGGTGACATTGTACTTGGGTTCTATCCTTATACTTGCTAAAATCTTGTTACTTTATTTCCCTAGAATTATTTTCTATTTGTTCTTCCTAGGTGTTGCAATGGTAAAGAATTCACCTGCCAATAGGAGGCACAGGTTTCATGGGCACAGGAGCCTGGTAGATTACAGTCTATGGGGTAGCAAAGAGTAGGATGCAACTGAGCACAGCAGGATGTTTGCCGTTTAGCTAAGGTTTTGATCCCCATATGAGAAGAACTTTCTTTTTTCTGCTGTTTTCTAAGTCATTTTTTTTTCCTTTGTGTGATTTCAGAATCTAATTGCAAATGCAATAGAAAAATAGAAAGTAAATGAAAAGGTGAGGGATGTATAAACACAAAAAGTTGATTAAAGCTAAAAAATCTTTTGGCACATAAGAAATGCATTTGGGAAGTGTTGCTTTAGTGCATAACTATCAATAATTTAGTTAAAACATATTCATAATATTCTTTTATATATGCTTATATCATCAATCTAGTTAAAGCTTTCATGTATGGATGTGAGAAAAAGCTGAGTGCCGAAGAACTGATGCTTTTGAACTGTGGTGTTGAAGAAGACTCTAGAGAGTCCCTTGGACAGCAAGGAGATCCTACCAGTCCATCCTAAAGGAAATCAATCCTGAATATTCATTGGAAGGACTGATACTGAAGCTGAAACTCCAATACTTTGGCCACCTGATGTGAAGGACTGACTCATTTGAAGAAACCCTGATGTTGGGAAAGACTGAAGGCTGGAGGAGAAGGGGATGACAGAGGATGAAATGGTTGGATGGCATCACCGACTCAATGGACATGAGTTGGAGCAAACTCCAGGAGTTGGTGATGGACAGGGAGGCCTGGTGTGCTACAGTCCATTGGAGTTGCAAAGAATCAGACTCAACTGAGTGACTGAACTGAACTGAACTGATATCATCAAGCCAAAATATGAACTAATAAGTCAGGAATGCCATTTCACCTTATAGGCTACTGTGAGGGAGAGTCTAAGAATAGACAGGTTTTTTGACTATCTAAAGGGATATAGGGATGACATCTCCTCCAGACACTGTTTCCTATGAAGAAATAACCTGACTCAGCTATTAAAATAAAAGAAATGTAGTTTTATCATAGTTTATGTGTCTATGTGTGAAATTACTTTTATTCTATTTATTTCCTTGATATATCAGATTTTAACCATGAAAGAAGTTGATGTGGATAGTATAAAAAAAGCATATTGTTGTTGTTTAGTCTTGTCTGACTATTTGCAACCCCATGGACTGCAGCAGACCAGGCATCCCTATCCATCACTATCTCCTGGATTTTGCTCAAATTCATATCCGTTGAGTTGATGATGCCATCCAGCCATCTCATCCTATCACCCCTTTCTCCTCATGCCCTCAATCTTTCCCAGTCTTCAGTCTTTTCCTATGAGTCAGCTCTTTGCATCAGATGGCCAAAGTAATGGAGTTTCAACTTCAGCATCAGTCCTCCCAGTGAATATTCAGGGTTGATTTCCTTTAGGATTGACTGGTTTGAGCTCTTTGCTGTTCAAGACACTTTCAAGAATCTTCTCCAGCACCAGTTTGAAAGCATCAATTCTTTGGCACTCAGCCCATTATATGGTCCAACTCTCACATCCTTATATGACTACTGAAAAACCATAGCTTTGACTATACAGATAGTTGTTGGCAAAGTGATGTCTCTGCTTTTTAATACACTGTCTAGGTTTCTCAGGGCTTTTCTTCCAAGGAACAAGTATCTTTTAATTTCAAGGCTTGCAGTAACTGTCTGAAGTGATTTTGAATCCCAAGAAAGTAAAGTCTCAGTGTTTCCATTGTTTACTTATCTGTTTGCCACTAAATGATGGGACTGGATGCCATGATCTTAGTATTTTGAATCTGAGTTTTAAACCAGCTTTATCACTCCCCTCTTTCACCTCAAAGTATCAATCTATCTAAATTCTTTTAGCCCTTATATTTATAAAAGCAAAAGAATTGAGTGATTTGGGATTCTTAAGGTCTGACATGATGTGATTTTACCACACATCTTCAACTTTGTATTGAAAGATCGGAATGTTTTCTAGGAATAAAATTCTTCAAATTAAATCACTTGTTAAGTATAAATTACAATATCTGTATAATTTAAAAGAAAGGAAAATAGCATTTATTTATGAGAAATAAAAAAAAACTACTCACTACCTTTTGAAGTTACTTTAAGGAAAGAAAATGATCAGATTTCCTTACGATACTGTATTAAGGTAATTTGAAGAGTTGATTATACCTTTGCAGAAATGTAATAGCTATAAACCCTCACCTGTGTGCATGCTCAGTCACTCAGTCATGTCTGACTCTGTGTGGCCCCATGGAGTGCAGCTCGCCAGTCTCTACTGTCCATGGGAGTTTCCAGGCAAGAATACTGGAGTAGGTTCCTCTTTCCTTCTCCAGGGGATCTTTCTGACCAGGGACCAAACATGCCTCTCCTGCATTAGCACATGAATACTTTACCACGGAGGCTCCTGGGAATTCTATAAACCCTCATAGATTAAAAAACATGTAGTCTTATATCTCTGTCATAAACTCTTGTTAAGATTTTTTTTTCAAAATTAGAAACCTTTCAAACATTTCAATAACACTATCATTAAGAGTACTTGCCTCCTCTTATATTTTATACAGCACTTTCATATATATTTTCTCACTTGGAACATGTTTTATTGTTCACTGGATAAAAGATAGAAGTTGAATAAATAACATACATGGAAAGAAATTTGTAATGTGTCTGATGAGCCAGGTACAATAAATTACAAAGCAAAGACAAGATCAAGAATCAGAATAGTAAATATATATGGAGAAAGTGAAAATCACTGAGGAATGAGAGAGATAACAGAAATGGATACTGTCAGTGTAAGAGAAGACTGTACGTACTGTGCACTGCAGAAAATAAATAATAGAAAGAAGTGACTTTTAAATCACTTGAGAGAAGCTTAGTGAAATATCTCTCAGGAAACCTAGTGAAATTCTCTGATAATACAGAAAAATGTTCAATTGCCTAAATTTGTTCCTATCTAGAATAGTATCAGAGCTGTTAACTAATCAGAATGTAACATTCCCATAATGACAGTTTATGAGACCCATTTTCCACCTTGCTGCTCCTAAAAATCAAATTACATACATTTAGCAATTTTCTAAGTGCTCTAAAAATATCTTTATTCTCTCATCTTGCTATTTGAAGTTTTATTTTTCCAACTAGCACTTCCTGCAAGAGAGAAATTAACGGGAAAGGCAAAGGACACTTAGAAATAATATTTTCTTTTAGTTTTAAGATTATTGACACCAAAGGAAAGGTCATTTGAGTTTAGTTTAAAATTGCTATAAATCATTTTGTTTGTTGTTCTTTAAAAAAAAAATCATAGTAGAAATACTGACTTATCTCATTCATTCAGTGAAAGATTTGGAGAACTTCTACCATAGAAGTGGGCTTCCCAGGTGGCGCTAGTGGTAAAGAACCCATCTGCCAATGCAGGAGACTTTTTAAGAGACAAGGGTTCAATCTATGGTTGGGGAAGACCTCTGGAGAAGGGCATGGCAACCCACTCCAGTATTCTTGGCTGGAGAATTCCATGGACAGAGGAGCCTGGCTGGCTACAGTCTAGAGGATCACAAAGAGTTGGACATGACTGAAGAGGCTTAGCACAGCACATACCATAAAAGTAGTGACTTTGTTGTTCCATGTGGACTTTAGACACTTAACACAATTGTTGAGCCCTTAGAATTTCTAGCTGTATAATTCTGAAGGCCTCCAATAGAAAGACTCTTATTCTAGACCAGTGCTATTCAAAGTGCTGTTACTCAACAACTCATGATGCTTATCTGAGAATGAAACTTTAGGCGCTGCTTCCTTCCATAAGAAAAACACTGTGTAAGATAATTTTTACCTGAATTAACATATTTGAGCTGTAAAATAGTTGATTACATGTTGATTTTAAGATTTATATGAATTTTACTACAAATAAGTTTATCTTGACCCTATTATATTTAGCAGTTAATTTGTCTAAAGTGAACAAAATAAAATTCATAATCAATTAAATGTAAAATAATATAGATAGTGAATGATAAGTAAGGGAAATCCTTAGTACCAACAGCCCTTTATTTTAATCCTATGCTGTTTTCATAAATTGCTCACTGCTTAAATAAAATATTCTGTTTCTGGTCTGCTATCTTTGGAAAGCTGCGTATTTAACAATTTATAATATTTTAAAGGATTTTAACTTGAGTTGAAAGTGTATGATTACGTTTGCATGCATAGTCAGTATATCATGCACAGGCTGAAAGTTTACTTTCTACTCATGACTAAATAAGTACAACAAGTCTTGTATCAAATAGGACATATGATGAGTTAGAAAACTTTTTGAAGTCACAGTGATTATACTTCCAAATACGAGCATCTAACTGAAAAGAAGTTGAGTGCATATGGTTTCCACCAATTTCAAAAAGTTGAATATTTCAAACTAAAGTTTGAAACTGAGAGAGTCAATTCCTAGGCAGGTTGATAAGAAGTCCAGGGTCCCTGAGATGGAGAAAAGGATCTGGGGCTCTCAAGGAGGAGTTCATGTCTAGAAAGCTCAAGGAGGAGGAAAGGACAAATGTCTTTTTTTTCTCTACATTCAGCAAAAGGTTCCAAAATGAAGTACATGGATGCAATCTCAAAAATGATAGAATGATCTCTATTTGTTTACAAGGCTAACCATTCAATATCACAGTAATCCAAGTCGATGCACCCAAAAAAGATGTCCTTTTCATTATAGGGGACTGGAATGCAAAAGGAGGAAATCAAGAAATACCTGGAGAAACAGGCAAATTTGGCCTTGGAGTAGAGAATGAAGCAGGGCAAAGGCTAACAGAGTTTTGCCAAGAGAACACACTGGTCATAGCAAACACCCTCTTCCAACAACACAAGAGAAGACTCTACACATGGACATCACCAAATGGTCAATACTGAAATTAGATTAATTATATTCTTTGCAGCCAAAGATGGAGAAGCTCTAAACAGTTGACAAAAACAAGGCCAGGAGCTGACTGTGGCTCTGATCATGAACTCCTTATTGCCACATTCAGACTGAAATTGAAGAAAGTAGGGAAAACCACTAGACCATCCAGGTATGACCTAAATCAAATCCCTTATGATTATACAGTGGAAGTGAGAAATACATTCAAGGGATTAGATCTGATAGACAGCATGCCTGAAGAACTATGGGTGGAGGTTCATGACATTGTACAGGAGGCAGTGATCAAGACCATCCCAAAGAAAAAGGAATGCAAAAACGCAAAATGATTGTCTAAGGAGTCCTTACATATACCTGTGAACAGAAGAGACATGAAAGGCAAAGGATAAAAGGAAAGCTATATCCGTTTGAATGCAGAGTTCCAAAGAATAGCAAAGAAAGATAAGACAGCCTTCCTCAGTGATCAATGCAAATAAATAGAGGAAAACAATAGAATGGGAAAGAATAGAGATCTTTTCAAGAAAATGAGAGATACCAAGGGAACTTTTCATGCAAAGATGGGCTCAATAAAGGACAGAAATGTTATGGACCTAACTGAAGCAGAAGATATTAAGAAGACACAGAGAACTATACAAAAAAGATCTTCATGACCCAGATAACCACGATGGTGTGATCTCTCAGCTAGAGCCAGACATACTGGAATGTGAAGTCAAGTGGGCCTTGGGAAGCATCACTACGAAGAAAGCTAGAGGAGGTGATGGAATTCCAGTTGAGCTATTTCAAATCCTGAAAGATGATGCTGTAAAAGTGATGCACTCAATATGCCAGCATATCTGGAAAACTCAGCAGTGGCCATAGGACTGGAAAATGTCAGTTTTCATCCCAATCCCAAAGAAAGACAATGCTAAAGAATGCTCAAACTACCTCACAATTGCTGTCATCTCACACGCTAGTAAAGTAATTCTCAAAATTCTCCAAGCCAGGCTTCAGCAGTATGTTAACCATGAATTTCCTGATGTTCAAGCTGGATTTAGAAAAGGCAGAGAAATCAGAGATCAAACTGCCAACATTCGTTGGATCATTGAAAAAACATGAGAGTTCTAGGAAAACATCTACTTCTGCTTTACTGATTATGCCAAAGCCTTTGACTGTGTGGATCACAATAAATTGTGGAAAATTCTTAATGAGATGTGAATACCAGACCACCTGACCTGCCTCTTGAGAAATCTGTATGAAGGTCAGGAAGCAACATTTATAACTGGACATGGAACAACAGGCTGGTTTCAAAGACAGAATAGTGTATGTCAAGGCTGTATGTTGTCACCCTGCTTATTTAACTTATATGCCGAGTACATCATGAGAAACACTGGACTGGAGGAAACACAAGCTGAAATCAAGATTGCTGGGAGAAATATCAATAACCTCAGATATGCAGATGATACCACCCTTATGGCAGAAAGTGAAGAAGAACTAAAGAGCCTCTTGATGAAAGTGAGAGAGGAGAGTGAAAAAGTTGGATTATAGCTCTTTATTCAGCAAACTAAGATCATGATATCTGGTCCCATCACTTCATGGGAAATAGATGGGGAAACAGTGGCCGACTTTATTTTTTGGGGCTCCAAAATCACTGTGGATGGTGACTGCAGCCATGGAATTAAAAAACGCTTAGTCCTTGGAAGAAAAGTTATGACCAACCTCAGTTCAGTTCAGTTCAGTCGCTCAGTCATGTCCGACTCTGCGACCCCATGAATCGCAGCACGCCAGGCCTCCCTGTCCATCACCAACTCCCAGAGTTCACTCAGACTCACGTCCATCGAGTCAGTGATGCCATCCAGCCATCTCATCCTCTGTCGTCCCCTTCTCCTCCTGCCCTCAATCCCTCCCAGCATCAGGGTCTTTTCCAATGAGTCAACTCTTTGCATGAGGTGGCCAAAGTACTGGAGTTTCAGCTTTAGCATCATTCCTTCCAAAGAAATCCCAGGGGCTGATATGACCAACCTAGACAGCATATTAAAAAGCAGAGACATTACTTTGCCAACAAAGGTCCATCTAGTCAAAGCTATGGTTTTCCAGTGGTCATGTATGGATGTGAGAGTTGGACTAAAGGAAGCTGAGCACCAAACAATTGATGCTTTTGAACTGTGGTGTTGGAGAAGACTCTTGAGAATCCCTTGGACTGCAAGGATATCCAACCAATCCATCTTAAATGAAATCAGTCCTGAATATTAATTAGAAGGACTGATGCTGAAGCTGAAACTTCAATACTTTGTCCACCTGATGTGAAAAACTGACTCATTTGAAAAGACCCTGATGCTGGGAAGGATTGAAGGCAGGAGGAGGAGAGGATGACAGGGGATGAGATAGTTGTATGGCATCACCGACTCAATGGACATGAGTTTGAGTAAACACCAACTCAGGGGTTGGTGATGGACAAGGAGGCCTGGTGTGCGGCAGTGCATGGGGTTGCTAAGCAACTGAACTGAACTGAATGTAATGTTACCTTTTAAACATTTAGAAAATTGATTTGGCAGTGTGTCATCATCCCACAGACGTTTAAACAAACCTAAATTAACTTACATTGTGGTTTCAATTTGTATCTTTGCCTCTGTGCTTGGGAAGGGAGCTGGGAAGGTCAAGGAGGTGGCAGATAGAAACTTGCTTTTCACTTTCCACATACTACTATCACTGTAAAATTTTCAGTGAATATTTGTTGAATACAATGCAATTTCAGAGGTTGTTTATAAATGAGTTTATTTATATTAATCTTTAAAATTTTTCTGATTTATTTTTTAGATACTCCTTCTCGTTCTGTCCTTGTCTCTCCCAGCCTTCATTCCTCTTCCTTCCCCGCCTCTCTGTTTTCCTCCTCTTTCTCCCTGACTTTAATTTTTGCTACTGTAGAGCAGAAAAACTTGTAGTGTATATCTATTGTCCAAAGTTAATATAACTTCCTGGTTATAAATCTTATATAAATAAAACATGAATGTGAACAGAAACACTACTATGAAACAAATAATTTCAGTTATTTTCTCTTGTAATAATCACCTCCCACTGGGAACGAGAACTATATTTGATATTAAATAAAGGTGGATGACAATGAAATTTTATTTGCTATATAGTCGTGAAAGTGTCAGCTTCTCAGTCGTGTCCAATTCTTGCTACCCCATGGAATGTAGCCCTCCAGGCACCTCTGTCCATAACATTCTCTGGGCAAGAATACTGGAGTTGGTAGCATTTCCCTTCTCCAAGGGATCTTCCCAAACTAGGGATTGAACCTGGGTCTCCCACATTACGGGCAGATTCTTTACTGTATGAACCATCAGAGAAGCCCTTATTTGCTATATTATCCCCTAAATCTCAACTGTTATTGGTGCAGAAATATGCCAACTTTTCCTAGATAGTGTATAGCTACAATACAACTTCAATAGAATACTCTGGATCAGGACTTCCAGCACCAAGTTTAATATTATGCTTGTTCTCAAACAGTGAATTAGAAATGAGAAGCATTTTAAGAAATGTGAGCCTAGGTTAGCCTTTCGGGTTTCAGGTAATTCTTGGCTTCTCTTTTAAGGCAACCTGTCCCTTCCATTTGCTGCATGTCTTCTTTTCCTATCAAGGTTTATCATTCTGGTTGCTGACGTGACCTTTTGCTACTGAACTCAAGTTCATAGACAAAAGAATATTACATTTTTCACCTTTTTACTCTGTGTACATCATGTTTCTGAAGATACTTAACAACCCAAACAGCATGACGAAAAATAACATTTTTAGTGACGAAGAAAAATAGGTGCCAGAGTACTCCAAAATACCAATGCAAATTAAATGAAAATTGAAAGAGCTAGTTTTGTTTTTTCACATAAATAGATATTTTCTTAATAAATACAGGGTTGCTTGAGTGAAAATCTACTGATTGGCAAAAGACAGGAGGAAGGCTGTCTTATTTTATATATAAATGAAGCGGTGATTTTTTTTTTAATGTGCAAATATTTCTTTAAATACTTGGACCTTAGAAAGAGCTCCCTAAACTCTCCCATCAAAAAATCTACCAATCTAATTAATGAGAATGTGTTTTCTACTTATTTGTGGAAACATGTTAAAAATAAATTTAAGCATTATCCTTCCTGCAAAAATAAGCAAGATAAGCAGTGTAGATTAAAACTTTACCTTCAAAAAAGAATAATTAAAAATAAACAAGTAGCAGTGTTATGATTAATATTTTCACCATCTACATTACATAAGTTCATATATCAAAGAGATGTATTTCATTGTAACTTTCTATAGAAGCTTTCTATTTTTAGAGAAATATAATTTCACATGGGCTTCCCTTGTGGCTCAGCTGGTAAAGAATCTGCCTGCAATACAAGAGACCAGGGTTCCATCCCTGGGATGAGAAGATCCTCTGAAAAAGGGAAAGACAACCCACTCCAGTGTTCTGGCCTGGAGAATTCTGCAGACTGTATAGTCCATGGGGTTGCAAACATATTTGATATTTAATATAAAATAATATTACTATTCTAAAAATATATTTCTTCTAAGGGCAGACATTAAAATTTCTCGCCTTATAGGTTATATTGATGCATCTTAAATAGGAATTTTATATTGTAAAGCAAAATAAAGTAAAAATAAAAATTAAAAAATATATATATACTTTAGCAATCTAGATTTATAGTTACAGTTCATTTTTAAGACAGTTGAATTTTTGTCATTTATTGCTGAAAAATTTCTGAGTCTTGGCAGCTATCTTTTATTAATTTAACCTTAAACATATTTTAATCAGAGGCCTATGCTGAGTCATATTTATTTTAATTAGAAACTGTCCCCAAGTAAAATGTTCAGGAAGTCCATGAATTTCAAAGTTGGTATTTTGCAGAAAAAAAAAAATTCTTCAGAATTTTAATTAAATGGTGTATTATCATGTATAGTAATTACTGATGAATGATATCAATATTGGTAGATACATAAATAGATAGACATAGATATAAGAGAGTTGGCTGTTTAGTTTAGTTGCTCAGTCGTGTCCAACTCTTTGTAACTTCAAGGACTGTAGCCCGCCAGGCTCTTCTGTCCATGAGATTCTCCAGGCAAGAATAGATGAATATATTATGAGACCATTGTTATATCAAAATATTGCTATATACTATTTATTATGCCACTAATTATTCTCTTAAGATGCGTAATGTAATGATGAATTGAGAGAGGAATGCACTTATTCCTAGAAATGACACTGATGATGCTGTTGTTTGATTAAGGTAGACTGCATGCATGCAGGCTAAATTGCTTCAGTCGTGTCCAGCTCCTTGCAATCCTATGGACTCTTTCCAGGCTCCTCTGTCCATGGGATTCTCCACTGCACACTGGAGTGGGTTGCTATGCCCTCCTCCACGGAATCTTCCCAACCCAGGGATCAAACCCTCATCTCTTAAGACTACCTGCATTGGCAGGTGGATTCTTTACCACTAGCGCCACCTAGGAAGCATTTAAGGGAGATTATGTTGCAGTAACTAGATGTATGTATTTTAAAGACATTAATTCATGTCAGCTTATTTTATCCCTCATCTCCTTCAAGAAGGTTGTGGCATAATGTAAAATACTACTAATTATTTTCTCCCAGTCTTTGGTATGTCTTCTTATTCCTTTGGTGTTTTTTTTACACAGAAGATGTTTAAAATTTTTTTTAATATATATATTTTTTCCTCATCATGGGTCATGCTTTAGGGATTAGGGCTTCCCTTGTGGCTCATCTGGTAAAGAATCTGCTAGCAATACGGGAGACCTGGGTTCGATCCCTGGGTTGGGAAGATCCCCTGGAAAAGGGAAAGGCTATCCTCTCCACTATTCTGGCCCAGAGAATTCCATGGACTGTACAGTCCATGGAGTCACAAAGAGTTGTACACGACCAAGTAACTTTCACTTAGGGGTTATATCTAAAAGCTTTCCAAAATGAAGGTCATGTGGATTTTTCTCCTCTGTTTTATCCTGGAAATTTTATAGTCTTATATTTTACATTGAGGTCTATCACTTATTTTGAGTTCACTTTATATAAGGTATGAGGTATGTATCAAGACTACCTTTTTTATTTTATTTACTTTATTTTCCTTGTGGATACTCAATTGATTCAGCAGCACCATGCGTTTAAAAAAAATCATCCTTTTCCATTGGATTGATTCACATATTGTCAAAAATCAGTTGACTACCTTTGTGCAGCTTTATTTCTGGACTCTTTATTCTAACTGTTGTGTCTATTTCTAATCTATTGCTTTGATCTTTGAAGGTTTATAGTAGTCTTGAGGCTTCCAAGGTGGCTGAGATGGTAAAGAATGTGTGTGTTTATAGATTCTTTAGAAGTTTTCTATATAGACAATCATGTCATGTGGAAATAACCGTGGCTTTATGGCTTTTTCCTTTCCAATCTGTGTGCCTTGTTTTTCTTTGCTGTTGCACTGGTTAGTATATCTAATACAACCAGATACACAACACACACATACGAATATGTACTTCCCTTAAATAACACTTTACAGGTATAGGAACAGCTCCTTTTTTGGGGGGTATAATTCCCCTGCTCCTCTCATCAGGGTTTTTGTTTGTTTATTAACACTCTATTTTCAATCTACAGCATCGTCTTCTATCTGGATACGATTCCTTAGGAACATCTGATGTGTCAACATCTGAGGTGATCATCCAAGCCCAACTCTTCTCCAATTCTTTTATTCATAAAAGATGTTTTAAAAAGTCATTTTTGTAAGGTTAAATTTTTCCTTCATTATCTACTTTAAAAGTAAAGTACACCAAAGATAAAACCTTTATTTTAAAATTAGTATGAAATTTTTTTTGTAATATTTTAATATGTTAATACTTGAAAATCAACCTGAATAGGCCTGCTCTTCATTAATTCATTCATTCACTATCTATCTGGTATGTATCTACTCTGTGTCTAAAAGATTTAGATACTAATCCTAAAACTTACTTTTTACATCTCAGCCAAAACTTTTAATTTAATATACATTTTAAAAATTCAAATATGCAACTTAAATTTAAGAATAAAGATAGTAAGAATGTCATTTCTATTCAAGCACAACATATATTGAAATGTTTGTTAACAAAGTGTGATGCTCAGTTCACTTCAGTCGACTCTTTCTGACCCCATGAACCACAGCACACCAGGCCTCCCTGTCCATCACCAACTCCCAGAGTCCACACAAACCCATGTCCATTGAGTCAGTGACGCCATCCAACCATCTCATCCTCTGTCGTCCCCTTCTTCTTCTGCCCTCAATCTTCCCCAGCATCAGGGTCTTTTCCAATGAGTCAGCTCTTCATCAGGTGGCCAAAGTATTGGAGCTTCAGCTTCAACATCAGCCCCTCCATGAGCACCCAGGACTGATCTCGTTTAGGATGGACTCGTTGGATCTCCTTGCAGTCCAAGGGACCTCTCAAGAGTCTTCTCCAACAACACAGTTCAAATGCATCATGTCGTCGGGGCTCAGCTTTCTTTATATTCCAACTTTCACATCCATACATGACCACTGGAAAAACCATAGCCTTGACTAGATGGACCTTTGTTGACAAAGTAATGTCTCTGCTTTTTAATATGCTGTCTAAGTTGGTCATAACTTTTCTTCCAAGGAATAAGTGTCTTTTAATTTCATGGCTGCAGTCAACATCCTCAGTGATTTTGGAGCCCAAAATTAAAGTCGGCTACTGTTTCCACTGTTTCCCATCTATTAGCCATGATGTGATGGGACTGGATGCCATGATCTTAATTTTCTGAATGTTGAGCTTTAAGCCAACTTTTTCACTCTCTTCTTTCACTTTCATCAAGAAGCTTTTTAGTTCTTCTTCGCTTTCTGCCATAATGATGGTGTCATCTGCATATCTAAGGTTATTGATATTTCTCCGGCAATCTTTTTCTAGCTTGTGCTTCTTCCAGCCCAGAGTTTCTCATGATGTACTCTGCATATAAGTTAAATAAGTAGTGACAATATAGAGCCTGACACACTCCTTTTCCTATTTGGAACAAGTCTGTTGTTCCATGTCCAGTTCTAACTGTTGCTTCCTGACCTGCATATAGGTTTCTCAAGAGGCAGGTCAGGTGGTCTGGTGTTCCCAACTTTTTCAGAATTTTCCACAGTTTATTGTGATCCACACAGTCAAAGGCTTTGGCATAGTCACTAAAACAGAAATAGGTGTTTTTCTGGAAATCTCCTGCTTTTTTGATGATCCAGCATATGTTGGCAATTTGATCTCTGGTTCCTATGCCTTTTTCTAAAACCAGTTTGAACCTCTGGAAGTTCATGGTTCACATATTGCTGAAGCCTGGCTTGAAGATTTTTGAGCATTACTTTACTAGTGTGTGAGATGAGTGCAATTGTGTGGTAGTTCATGCATTCATTGGCATTGCCTTTATTTGGGATTGGAATGAAAACTGACTTTTCCAGTCCTGTGGCCACTGCTGAGTTTTCCAAATTAGCTGGCATATTGAGTGCAGCACTTTCACAGCATCATCTTTCAGGATTTGAAATAGCTCAACTGGAATTCCATCACCTCTACTAGCTTAGTTCATAGTGATGCTTTCTAAAGCCCACTTGACTTCACATTCCAGGATGTCTGGCTCTAGGTGAGTGATCACACCATCGTGATTATCTGGGTCATAAAGATCTTTTTTTGTACAGTTCTTCTGTGTATTCTTGCCACCTTTTCTTAATATCTTCTGCTTCAGTTAGGTCCATACCATTTCTGTCTTTTATTGAGCCAATCTTTCCATGAAATATCCCCTTGGTATCTCTAATTTTCTTGAAGAGATCTCAAGTCTTTCCCATTGTATTGTTTCTCTCTATTTCTTTGCATTGATCACTGAGCAAAGCTTTCTTATCTCTCCTTGCTTATCTTTGGAACTCTGCATTCAAATGAGTATATCTTTCCTTTTCTCCTTTTTTTTCCCCACTTCTCTTCTTTTCACAGTTATTTGTAAAGCTTCCTCAGACAGCCCTTTTGCTTTTTTGCATTTCTTTTTCTTGGGAATGGTCTTGATCCCTGTCTCCTGTACAATGTCATGAACCTCCCTCCATAGCTCTTGCGCCATGCAGCCGCCGCTCCTGTGCCGAGCAGCCCGCCAGTGTGATGCTAGATCTATATTTTATTATGCTTTTGCACTTTATAGATGTTATCTGACATCATTTTATTTCTTACATATTGAGTGTACATAATAGGCTTTAAATAACTCATTCTTATTAGGCACAAATGTACATTAATTTACATATCAATTTGAAGATTTGCTACTTTATTTTCTTACTCTTTGAACTAATGTCAGTACTTTATGTTTTATAAATTAAATGATCAAATGATATTATATTATTGATCCTATTGTATCTGTCAAACATTTCCAAATAAACTTGTTTGGCAATTTATAACATCAATATTTGTGCTTATCATACTCATATTTTTTGATCACTTGTAGCTTGGAAGCCATGGTTTCATCTAGTGCAGGTAGCAATACTATTCTTATAGTAAAGACACAGTGTTTTGTTTTGTTTTCTACAGAAAAGTAAAGACCAAGTCATACTAAGTTACTCAGTTGTCTTCAATTCTTTGTGGCCCATTGGATGAACAGCAGCTTGCCAAGCTCTTCTGTCCATGGGGTTTTTTCCAGGCAAGAATACTGGAGTAGGTTGCCATTTCCATCTCCAGTGGATCTCATCCCAACTCAGGGATCAAATCCATGACTCCTGTGTCTCTTGCATTGCAGGCAGATTCTTTACCTGCTGAGCCAGAAAATAAAATTTATCATTTTAACCATTTTAAGTTTGCAGTTTGAAAATGAAATGAATTGAAATGAAGTTGCTCAGTTATGTCTAACTCTTTGTGACCCCATTGACTGTAGCCTACCAGCGTCCTCTGTCCATGGAATTTTCCAGTCAAGAGTACTGGAGTGGGTTGCCATTTCTTTTTCCAGGGGATCTTCCTGACCCAGGGATCAAACCCGGGTTTCCCACATTGCAGGCAGATGTTTTACCATCTAAGTCACTAGGGAAGCCAGTTTCAGTTCAGTTCAGTTCAGTTGCTCAGATATGTCCGACTCTTTGTGACCCCATAAATCGCAGCAAGCCAGGCCTCCCTGTCCATCACCAACTCCCGGAGTTCACTCAGACTCACGTCCATCGAGTCAGTGATGCCATCCAGCCATCTCATCCTCGGTAGTCCCCTTCTCCTCCTGCCCCCAATCCCTCCCAGCATCAGAGTCTTTTCCAATGAATCAACTCTTCACATGAGGTGGCCAGAGTACTGGAGCTTCAGCTTTAGCATCATTCCTTCCAAAGAAATCCCAGGGCTGATCTCCTTCAGAATGGACTGGTTGGATCTCCTTGTAGTTCAAGGGACTCTCAAGAGTCTTCTCCACACCACAGTTCAAAAGCATCAATTCTTCAGCGCTCAGCCTTCTTCACAGTCCAACTCTCACATCCATACATGACTACTGGGAAAACCATAGCCTTGACTAGACAGACCTTAGTCAGCAAAGTAATGTCTCTGCTTTTGCATATGCTATCTAGGTTGGTCATAACTTTTCTTCCAAGGAGTAAGCGTCTCTTAATTTCATGGCTGCAGTCACCATCTGCAGTGATTTTGGAGCCCCAAAAAATAAAGTCTGACACTGTTTCCACTGTTTCCCCATCTATTTCCCATGAAGTGATGGGACAGGATGCCATGATCTTCGTTTTCTGAATGTTGAGCTTTAAGCCAACTTTTCCACTCTCCTTTTTCACTTTCATCAAGATACATTCATATTTTGTGTTTAGATTTTGTATGCAATTTTATTTACAGCATCTGAATACTGAATAAAATTAGATATATTTCTGTTCTTCATGTTTAGTTACAGAGTAACAAAAACCAAATGCTAAAAAATAAGACTTTAACTTTTCACACTGTTATATTGAATTTATTGCATGAATTCTAAAGCTTTGCTCTATCTTAAAATGCTTTTTTGTGAGTTACAAATGGAATTTTATTATACAAGTCTTTCTAGAGATATTGTAATAAAGCAACAAGCAATATTGACTTCAAAGATAATATACAATGCAGAAATATCAGGATCATGAGTAATTATATGAAGGTTATAGTAGAAGATAAATTATATTTGCAATAGAGGTTTAAATCAAATTCTAGATATTATGTCAGAGTTTCCAAAGCCATTTTATGTAGGGAAGAATTTCATAGAAAAAAGTTTGAGCTTCCCAAAGCAAGATTTGATTTTACAAAAGAGGTTACATATTTCAAGATGTACTAGGTAAATAATGGTGGTATTCTGGGCTGCACAGAACCCATTTCACCCATGGAGAAAAGGCTCTGAACAGATACAGATGGGATACAGAGAAGTGCTCAGCTGCCAAAGCATTTAGTTCGGATAATATTGACTCCAATGAGCAAAAATCTTATATCTCACTTGGATAAACAACATTTTCAAAGATAGCTAAGCTACAGAAACACTTTTCTATTTTTAGGTTTTAAGATTACATAATTTTGAAATCTCCTGTCTTCAAAGAGAAACATTGAATTATTTAAAATACCTAAGGAAAACCATCAGATAAAGCATTTAATTGATTGTATCATCAGCTTCTCTTCTCACCCAAGTTGGCCAAGTATGTTTTATATTTCTTATCTCCTTCTAAAGTAACAGCTTGCAGGGAGTCATTCAGTAGTCATTCTGAAAATACATTTGCCACGTATTCATTGTTACCTTGTCTGTCAGAAAGGAGTTTGGGTCTAGAGTTTTTAATAAAAATTCAGATGCCATATAAAGTCAAAACTGGACCCTCAAAGGCTAATGACAAGCTCTCTTTGAGTCAAGAGAGCAAAAATACTGAATTGCAAATCTAAACATTTTCAGTGGAAGGTGTTATCTGATTCCCTTTATTAAACAGTCGATTTTGGGGAAATGGCTGATGAGGTTTCTTAGACAATAAATACATAGAACATTTAGCTGAGTAAATTGAATGGAGATAGATTGAAAAAGTAAGTCATCCTCAAGAACAGTTGTTCTCCAAACTCTTCATACTATTTATAATTTGAACAAACACAATATATTTGTATAAAGTAAAATGGAGCTATGAATTGAGATAAGCAATAAGCACTTTTTATCTCCTCCTATTAATGTGCCTTATAATAATCAACACTGATACTGAGATTTGAGAGAAACTTTACAAAAACCAGCAAAATAAAACTTTCCTTAAAAAGGAAAGTTGTTTCTTTTTAATCATCATTGAAGAAGGTTATTTCAAACACTCGTTTTGAACATGTTATGGATATAAATAGCTAATATGATTGCGAGGAGAAAGGCAGTTGAATAGTGAAAAGCACACCAGAAATCAATCTTCTATATAATTGTTAAGTTTTCTGGTATCTCAAAACCTTTGTGAATCTCACTGCTGAGTTGCTATGCTAATGTGTGAATTTTCCTATCAAGTACAGAAAGAAAAGGTGCAGGATTATTTTGGTCCTCACAGAAACCAAGGCTTCACATATCTGACAACACTTTAATCAGGACACCAGAGCAAATGTAGAACTGTTTCCATTTTTAGACTCACAACTCATTCGTTACTGTTGCAAAAGAACAGAGTGTTATATGATAACCATTTGATGTTTATTTTAGATGTGCATTATTCTTTATGTAAAAGTTTCCCTGATGCAAAACTTTCCTTATTCTTCATACCACCATCTGGTTGATGGTGCCTCAGTGGAAACTTCCTGTAAGCTGGCTTGAAGTCAGAAATATTGTTCCTAAAAGTTTCTTGTAGTTTAGCATCTAAAGATGTTATTCTGAATGTTTATTTTGGATACCTATATATCTAATAAATTCAAGAACACCATCAAAGCCTTTAAAATTCAGTAATAAGGGAGAAAAAAGTAATTTTTCCTCTTGTTTTCTTTTAAGCCTTGGACTAGGATGTATTATAGCCAAATATTGGGCCAGATGCCTTAGAGAACTGAGAGGTGAGCATATTCCAGAAGGTGATGACTTACCTGTCCTACTGGTAACATTCATTCTTCTTAATGTTATCACATCTCTAATCTCATCTGGCCACTAACTAAATCTCATTTACTGCATTTTAAATAAAATTGTATATATTCAAAGTATACAATATGATGTTTTGGAATATATATATATATATATATATATATATATAGTGAAATGACTACTACTCTCAAATCAATTAATTATCTTTCTCCTCACATAGTTATCACATTTTTTGTGTGTGGTGGGAGCACCTGAGATCTACTCTCTGTAAATTTCCAGTATAGAATAGTCTCATTAATTATACTCACCAGGCTTACACTTGAGCTCTAAAATTCATTCAGCCTGAGTGACTACAACTTTATGTCCTTTGACCAATATCTCCCCATTTTCCCCACCTCCTCATGCATGGAAATCATCATTCCACTCTCTGCTTCTGTAAATTTATTTTCTTTTCCATTTATAAGTGAGATCATGTAGCATTTTTCTTTCTGTGTCTGGTTTATTTTATTTAGCCTAATGTCTTGCAGATTTATCCATGTCTTCACAAAAGCCTATAAAGCCTATATACATATATGTATATAGGCTTCCCTGGTGGCTCATTGGTGAAGAACTCTCCTGCCAGTGCAGGAAATGCAAGTTCAGTCCATGAGTCAGAAAGTTCCCCTGGAGAAAGAAATGGCAACCCACTCCAGCATCCTTGCCTGGGAAATCCTATGGACAGAGGAATCTGTCAGGCTACAGTCCATGCGGTGGCAAAGAGTCAGACACCACAACTCAGTGACTGAACAACAAGAGCAATAAAATATATATGCAATTAATAGCCAGACAAAAAATAAAAGATAACTACAAAACTGATAAACATCTTTTACTAGTGTGATTATGCAACTGTTACTTAATACCGTTATATCATGATTGGTCAACAAATACCACCCAAACTACCATTAAATAGAAAAACCAATAATCACTTTTTAAAATCCAGATGCATGTCAGATATATTTGGAATTTTTTGAAAACTACAAATGCCCAGGTATTGTTGTTTTTTTTTTTTTTTTTACCAGAACTCCAGATGGTTTCTAGTGAGCAACTATGTTTAAAAACAACTGAGCTATATGAGGATCTTTTACCTTTATCTAATTTGCTTCACTTTTTCTATTTCATATTCAGTGCTCACTCCCATTTCATTTAGTTTATGTTTTTTGATATTTCCATGTCTTCTTTTTTTACGTTCTTTCTCAAGACTTTATCAAGCATTAGAAAGGCTTTTTTATACATATACATAAATAATATGTACAATACATATAATTTAGAAGACATGAATTTTTGGTTAAAAAGTGTATGACATTTTGATTCCACTTATTTGACTTAGTACAAATAGAATGCTAGATTTCTAACTTAAAAAAACAGATATGCAACAAGCAACAAAGGTTTACTGTATAGCACAGGGAACTATAGTCAATATCTTATAATAACCTATAATGCAAAATAATTTCAAAAATAATATGTATGTATGTATAACTGAATCACAAAAAATCATTTCATTTTTTCAAATTTAGTAATGTTTATCTTTTTGCCAGATTTTCAAAATGTCCTATGAAAGTCTAATAACAACAGATAAGATACAAAATGTTAAATCTATTTGTGTAGGATATAAGATTAATATGCTGCTGCTGCTGCTAAGTCGCTTCAGTTATGTCCGACTCTGTGCGACCCCATAAACATCAGCCCACCAGGCTCCCCATCCCTGGGATTCTCCAGGCAAGAGTACTAGAGTGGGTTGCCATAAAATTAATATAAATATAAATCTATTATATTTAAATTATTAATGATATCATTCAAGATTCTCCTATTCTTATTTTTTACGCACTTAATAAAATTTTCTCAGATAAATGTTAACATGTCTCATTATGATTATATTTTTTCTTTTTCTTTATATTTCTTTTGATTTTTACTTTATGTATCTTTATTTTGTTATTGTTAGTTGTCTAATGGTTTATGATGTCTATCTTCTTTGTGAATTGTACAGTTCATCATTAAAATATTCATCTTTGTTTCATTTAAAAAGAAATACCTAAAGAAATATATAAATTATGTGTGTATATGTATATATATATAAAACAATTATATTTAGCTATTAATCCATTGAAACATACCTAGGTTGTTGACAGATATTGGCTATTGTGAAGAATGTTTCAATGGACATAGGAGCATAGATATCTCTTTGAGGTACTGATTTCATTTTCTTTGGATATATACCTAGAAGAAGGATTGCTGGATCAGATGCTACTTTATCATTATCTTTTTAAGATCCTCCATTCTCTTTTTCATGATGACTGTACCAATTTATATTCCCCGAAACAGTGAACAGGTGTTGCCTTTCTCCACATTCTCTTTGACACTTGTTGTGCTTTGTTTTATTCTTTTTTTGATAATAACAGCAGTGCTAGTAAGTGTCAGGTGATATCTCACTGTGATTTTTTTTTTTCCTTTTCTTTTTTTCAGTCTTTAGCCCTGTTTCAGGGCTTGCAGGATCATACTTCTCCAACCAGGAATTAACCCTCTGCAGTGAAAGTGTGGAGTTCTAACCACTGGACTGCCAGGGAATTTCTCCTTGTAGTGGTGTTGATTTGCACTTTCCTGAAGATTAGTAATGTTGAGCATCTTTGAGTGACAACATCTTTAAGATACATCCCCCCCCACACCTTGGGGCCTAAGTAAGGGATTTTTTGAAAGCTGAAAAGTTTTCAAATCTAAATAGTGATTCTGATGTGTGATATTTATAAAATTAGATGGAAAAAATATAATCCCCTCTGTATACAGTCTCCTGAGGAAGGTTCAAATATCCTATTTGATCACAAGGGATATAATGACAGTATATAAGGTAACATGGGGCAACCTCCACAAAGAGGAGATAGAAAGTAGAATTCTTTCCTTTTCCCAGTACCTATCCAGCCAAGAGTCTGGACCTTAAGCATTATCTTCATTTCTGTGTTTCTTTGTTTCTTAGGCAGGCTATAGATTCTAAACAAAACAAGAACTAATAATAGTAAGTGGGATGTTTATTAACAAAATAAACCCTCATTGGATAAAATAGGCACAATGGATAAAATCTTTTGACTGAAATTAACTTGGCATACTGTTAGTTTTAAATTCTCACCCAGAAAAGCAAAGCCAAATGTCAACATTTTGTTATTAAGACTTTATTTTGAATCAGTGACTTTGTAGGTTTCTGGGGGATATGGTTTTGGCTGGACCTGAAAAGGAATTAAGGTCAAATGAAATCATTAATGAAAGGGTTAGCCACTTAGTTGTGTCTGACTCTTTGTGACCCCATGGACTGCAGCACATCAGGCTCCTCTGTCCTCCATTATCTCCCGCAGTTTGCTCAAACTCATATTCATTGAGTCAGCGATGCCATCCAACCATCTCATCTTCTGTCGTCCCCTTCTCCTCCTGCCCTCAATCATTGCCAGAATTAGGTTCTTTTCCAATGAGTTGGCACTTCGCATCAGGTGGCCAAAATATTGGAACTTCAGCATCAGTCCTTCCAATGAATATTCAGGGTTGATTTCCTTTACAATTCAATGATTTGATCTCCTTTCTGTCCAAGGGACTCTCAAGAGTCTTCTCCAACACCACAGTTCGAAAGCATCATTTCTTTGGCACTCAGCCTTCCTTATGGTCCTACTCCCACATCTGTACATGACTACTAGAAGAACCATAGCTTTAACTAGACGTACCTTTGTTGGCACAGTGAAGTCTCTGTTTTTTAATATGCCATCTAGGTTGGTCATAGCTTTCCTTCCAAGGAGTAACTGCCTTTTAATTTCATGGCTGCAGTCACCATCCACAGTGATTTTGGACCCAAGAAAATAAAATCTGTCACTGTTTCCAATTTTTCCCATTCTATTTGCTATGAAGTGATGGGACTGGATGCCATGGTCTTAGTTTTTTTGAATGTTGAGTTTCAAGCCAGATTTTTCACTCTGCTCATTCACCCTTGGAGATAGGGATCTTGATTTTTGCCTACCACAGGAATTACGTTGAATTGTTTTCTAACTCAGAACATGAAGATTTTCTTTCTCACTCCTAGAACATGCAACCTGACCCAGTAAGATTATATAGGGGGACCTTAGAGAGTTTATCTTTTAATTTCTGGATCACCTAGTCCCGGTCAAAAGAATTATGAAGTTCAAGAAGCAAAAAAGAAAATAATTTGACAAGCAATGCCTATTTTATTAGCACAAAATGTCATTTGGAGTTTACTTGCATTATAAAATTATTTGTAGAGCTGCTATATGTAGGAAAAGTAGGACTGACACTTGACTTTTAACTTGTAAAGTGAATTACTTCTTGTACGAACAGTATAATAATTTTATCCAGTAAAATTGGGTAGATGCCTTAGACCAGCATCTTTTGATTACAGACTAGAATGCTAATTATATCTTAAGAGATTTTCATTTAACTTGAAACTCACTTTCGAAGCAAGACAGATCAATTGCATAAATTAAGCTCTTTCCTTATATGGTTTACATAGTTAATTTTCATGTTGATTTTCATTCCATGATTTGCAGCATTTTTTACATTCTGTCTCAGAGGATCCTTGTGGTATTTCTTATCTATGCCTCAGTTACTTCCAAATTATTAGACTGCATTAACTTAAGAGGAAATTTTATTTGAAATAAAGCATTCAGAACATATTAAAAGCATTCCTCAGAAGTGAATTTCTTAAGTCACTCAAAATTAGTCTCTGACCCTCTGTCCAGGAGCCTTAAGACGGTAAAAACATGATTTAAGAGAAGTTAAGAGTCTGCCATTACTCTTCTTCCTTGCACCTAACGGTGCTTCTTTTCTGATTTTTTTTTTTTAATCAACAGATCTATAGATTAGTGAAATTTAATATGTATTTGTTGAGTTCCTATCATACTTATCTGTGTATGATAAATGTTGTTCAGTTGCTCAATCATGTCCGACTCTTTGCAACTCCATGGACTGCAACATGCCAGGCTTCCCTGTCCTTTGCCATCTCCCAGAGTTTGTTCAAACTCATGTCCATTGAGTCGTTGATGCCATCCAACCGTCTCATTCTCTGTCATCTCCTTCTTCTCCTGCCTTCAATCTTTCCCAGCATCAAGGTCCTTTCCAGTATGATAAATACTTAATATTTATTAAATCTAATTTATTTTCTGTCTTCAGTTTTCATCCTTTTAAACCCAGTTATGACTAATACTAAAAGACTAAAATGTCTAGTTGGGAGAAAGAAAATGTAGATGGAACGATACCAATTTGGGGTTATCAATGTGGTAAAATTTTTTTAAAAATTTGGGGGTTGGAAGAAAGGTAATTTTGATTTTCTTTTTTCTCCCAGCTGGTCAAAATGTTTCTGCTATCACAAACATCATCTTTTATTTGCCTTCACTTGTGCATTTTATTTTTTTTTCAATGTACCTCTTCTCCCTGAATACTATTTGCTTTTCTAATTCTACAAATGTATACTGTATATTTTTTTCATTTGACTCTGTGTGTATATTTTCTTTGTATATAATTTTCTTGTGATGGAGAGGACTTCTCCAAGAAAATACTTTCCTTAAAAGATTGTTTCAGTAATTATTTTTACTTGTTGAGCCTCTCCAGTGGAAGTTTCTTTGAATTCAATGTATAATTCCTTTATAAAAAATACCACTGTAATACTAAAATTTAATGAGAGTAAAATAAAGGTAGAGTGCATTTACAGTTTTTAACCTGACAGATATAAGAGAATTCTGGCAAAATGTAGAATTCTTTTTAAAAAAATTAAAATCTTCCTTATTTTTATTATTTGGTTAAGTCCAGTTCAGCCACTCAGTCATGTCCAACTCTTTATGACTGCATGAACTGCAGCATGCCAGGCTTCCCTGTCCATAACCAGCTCCCAGAGATTGCTCAAACTCATGCCCATCAAGTCGGGGTGCCATCCAACCATCATGTCATCCCCTTCTCCTCCTGCCTAAAATCTTTCCCACCATCAGAGTCTTTTCCAATGAGTCATTTCTTCACATCAGGTGGCCAAAGTATTGGAGCTTCAGCTTCAGCATCAGTCCTTCCAATGAATATTTAGGACTGATTTCCTTTCAGCTTGACTGGTTTGATCTTGCAGTCCAAGGGATTCTCAAGAGTCTTCTCCAACACCATAGTTCAAAAGCATCAGTTCTTCAGTGCTCAGCTTTCTTTATGGTCTAGCTCTCACGTCCATACATGACTACTGGAAAAACCATAGCTTTGACTAGATGGGCCTTTGTCGGTAAAGCAATATCTCTGCTTTTATTAAGCTATCTAGGTTTGTCATAGCTTTTCTTCGAAGGAGCAAGTGTCCTTTAATTTCATGGCTGCAAGCACCATCTGCAGTGATTTTGGAGCCAAAGAAAGAAGAAGAGGTAGTAAGAATACACAGAATTACTATACAAAAAAGGATCTTAAGACCCAGATAACCACAGTGATGTGATCACTCACCTAAAGCCAGACATCCTGAAGTGTGAAGTCAAGTGGGTCTTAGGAAGCATCACTTCAAACAAACTAGTGGAGGTGATGGAATTCCAGCTGAACTATTTCATATCCTAAAAGATGATTTTAGGATTTTATTTTTGGCTGTGCTGGGTCTTTATTGCTGCTGCTGCTGCTGCTGCTGCTAAGTCACTTCAGTCATGTCCGCCTCTATGTGACCCCATAGACGGCAGCCCACCAGGCTCCCCCATCCCTGGGATTCTCCAGGCAAAAACCCTGGAGTTGGTTGCCATTTTGTTCTCCAATGCATGAAAGTGAAAAGTGAAAGTGAAGTTGCTCAGTCGTGTCCAACTCTTCACGACCCCATGGACTGCAGCCCACCAGGCTCCTCCGTGCATGGGATTTTCCAGGCAAGAGTACTGGAGTGCGTTGCCATTGCTTTCTCCTGTCTTTGTTGCTATGTGTGGGCTTTCTCCAATTGCCTCCAGCAGTGGCCAGACTCAAGTTGCTGTGAGCAGACTTCTCATTACAGTGACTTCTCTTGCTGCTGAGCACGGTCTCTAAAGTGTGCGGACTTCAGTAGTTGTGGCACCAGAACTTAGCTGCTTGCGGAATCTTCCCGGATCAGGGATCAAACCTGTGTCCGCTGCATTCACAGGCAGATTCTTTTTTTTTTTTACTTTATTTTACTTTACAATACTGTATTGGTTTTGCCATATATTGACATGAGGCAGATTCTTAACAAGTGGGCCACCAGGGAAGTCCTGAATGTCTTTCAATGCACTAATACAGTTCCTACTAATTAGTTATACCAAGAGACCATGGCATGCAGACAATTGTAGCATAAAGCAAAACTAAATCCATTTCTCCATACTTCACCCCATGACTGTTTTTGGACAGCAATATATACAGATAAGTATGCAGTATATAAATTTCATGCTTAATTATATGAGTAATGTATTGGATTGGCCAAAAAGTTTGTTTGGGTTTCTCCATGGAAAAACCTGAACAAACTTTTTGGCTAACCCAGTATAATCCAATTTTTTCCATTTCTATCCACCAATATTAAAATAATATTTATACAGCCTTACTATTAACCATCTTATTCTGATGTTTGTTTGAACCTCTTTTTTTTACATCTATAAGTTCTACAGATTGCAAAATTAGGTTTACAGTTTTAGTTCATGGATAAACTTTGAAATATGCAATTGGCAATAATTTAAAAAATATTTATAGCAACATATTAATTCACACAAAGCATAAGTTCTTATTAGATGTGCATCAGTCATTTCCCTTAGCCATTTCTTAACTGTGGCTCTCTTTCTTAACTGTGGTTGGTCAGTCTGTAGCACCCTAATGCTCTTTTTCATAATGTGAGTATTCTATATATATTGTACATGTATTTAACATCTTACCAATGACATATCAAAGTAGAAAGAGAAGGCAAAAATAAATGATAATTTTCTGCTTGGGAAATCATGGCTTATTATTTTATTTGTGTGTGTTTATCTTAGTATTGCTCTGCTGTGCTCAGTGCTCAGTCATGTCTGACTCTTTGTAAATCCACGGACTGTAGCCTGCCAGGCTCCTCTGTCTATTTAGCAGGCAAGAATACTGGAGTGTCTTGCCATTTCCTACTCCAGGGGATCTTCCTGATCCAGGGATCAAACCTGTGTCTCCTGAATTGGCAGGCAGATTGTCTACCACTGTGCCACCTGGGAGCCCATTTTAGTATTACATTGTTTAAAATTGAAATTATGGAAATTATTTCATCCTAGCCTTATACAAAAATATCATGTTGATAGAAATGTGTGTGCAAGGTCAGTTGCTCAGCTGTGTCTGACTCTTTGCAATCCCCTGGACTGTGGCCCTCCAGGCTCCTCTCTATGGGATTCTCTAGGCAAGAATACTAGAGTAGTTGCCATTTTCTCCTCCAGGGGATTTTCCCAACCCAGGGATCATATGTGTGTGTCTTGCATCTTCTATATTGGCAGGCAGATTCTCTACTACTGAGCCACCTGGGAAGTGTATATGGACAAATATGTATATATATCACTGATATCTATTACCTCAATATTATTCATTAACATTCATTAAAAAGATTAATGCAAATTTAGAGATTGGAGAGACACACTTTTACAATTAATTGTCCTATGAAAGCTGTAATGAGCTAACAGAAATGATGAATTGCCAACTTAATAATAATCATTTAGGTTAAAAAACAATTTGCCTATTGGTTACTGAAAGTTTAAATAATCTAGTCCCTTGAGCCTCTTCCACATTCTTAACACTTTTCATTACTTCTCAGCAAAGTTATTTCACGGGGTCAAATTTTTTAACTCAAACAAAGCCATCCTGATTGTGAATAGAAGTAGATTCCCCCCTCCCTTAAAAGACTCTTTGAAATCATAAGAGAAGAAATGAAATGTGCTTGTAAAATTGAATGAATTGTCAATTGACCAGTAATACTTGTGCTACTTTCCAGAGGGCAAAATGAAGAATTTTATAAGGTAGAAGAAGGGAAAAACACCATAAAATTGGCATGGATTCTTTCACTGGATAGGAAGAAAAAAAGTGTCACAGACAAAGAAAAGAGACTTTGGACTTGATATATAATGAAAGTGATTTTTCTGAACAGATGAAGCAGATGGCATTTACAAAAGCAACTAAACTTTGTGAATAGTGTAGAGTTTTCTTTGGTTCTCTTCTTTTCAAAGAGCTAACACTTGAGAAACAGTGGGTCTGAAAGATGATTACCAAGCCTTCACTCCTGTAGAACCAGCTCAAATTTAACCCTTGGTACTTCTAACTAACTGAATTCAATCAATAGCTAGTATTTCTTCTGAAAAAAACATGGCGTATGTTTGGGGAACAGTATTATACATGGTTACGATTTGTTACTATTTTTACAAAATTCATGCTAAAACTAGGGCATGATGTATAATAAATCAAGAAAAAAATTGAAAACTTTAAAAATTTATATAATTGACCAATCTTTCCAGAAAGTAAGGAATTTCAAGACTCCATTGTCAACATATACCGTAAAGCAGGTGATTGATAAATATTCTTTCCACATCATTTGAAGACTATCAGAATAATTTGAATATCAACTATAGAGACTGGTAATAAATTTATATCAGTATTCCTCAGGCATAAATGCAATATATTTTAATATATATATGGGATTCAGTTCAGTTGCTCAGTTGTGTCCGACTCTTTGCAACTCCATGAATCACAGCATGCCAGGCATCCCTGTCCATCACCAACTCCCAGAGTTCACTCAAACCCATGTCTATTGAGTTGGTGATGCCATCCAACCATCTTATCCTCTGTCATCCCCTTCTCCTCCTGCCCTCAATCTTTTCCAGCATAAGGGTCTTTTCCAATGAGTCAGCTATTTACATCAGGTGGGCAAAGTATTGGAGTTTCAGCTTCAGCATCAGTCCTTCCAATGAACACCCAGGGCTGATCTCCTGTAAGATGGGCTCATTGGATCTTTCAGTCCAAGGGACTCTCAAGAGTCTTCTCCAACACCACAGTTCAAAAGCATCAATTCTTCAGCACTCAGCTTTCTTCATAGTCCAATTCTCACATCCATACATGACTGCTGGAAAAACCATAGCCTTGACTAGATGGACCTTAGTTGACAAAGTAATGTCTCTGCTTTTGAATATGCTATCTAGGTTGGTCATAACTTTCCTTCCAAGGAGTAAGCGTCTTTTAATTTCATGGCTGCAGTCACCATCTGCAGTGATTGTGGAGCCCAGAAAAATAAAGTCAACCACTGTTTGCACTGTTTCCCCATCTATTGGCCATGAAGTGATGGGACTGGATGCCATGATCTTAGTTTTCTGAATGTTGAGCTTTAAGCCAACTTTTTCACTCTCCTCTTTCACTTTCATCAAAAGGCTCTTTAGTTCCTCTTCACTTTCTGCTATAAGGGTAGTGTCATCTGCATATCTGAGGTTATTGATATTTCTCCTGGCAAGCTTGATTCCAGCTTATGTTTCTTCCAGTCCAACGTTTCTCATGATGTACTCTGCATATAAGTTAAGTAAGTATGGTGACAATATACAGCCTTGACATACTCCTTTTCCTATTTGGAACCAGTCTGTTAGGAATATGAAATTCATAGTTCATATAAAGAGATGCCACTAAAATGTATGTATAACTTTTATCTTGTTTAGCTAAGATAATCGGCTAAAATTAAACAGGAAGGAAGAGTCTTGGTTTCACTAAAGTTTAGAATTTTATGTTCATATTGCTTATACCCCTACATTTTACAGATAATAAAATTGAAGCTTTAGCAAGTCAAATATTTATATCTCATGGCTAATAGCCACCATACCTTGGAATAATAGCCAATTTATAATATCCTAAAATATAGGCATTCACGTTTTTTATGTCTTGTTCTCTATTTCCTTCCATCAGTAGTTAGCTTATTTTTTTCCATTGATATATTTTCTATTTAAAAGTTACTGACTCTAAATTTTTATATCTTGCTCAGATATCTCCCCTCCCACTTAAACTCATATATCCAGCTACCTGTCATTAGTTTTTACAAGCTCCTCAAAGTCACCTTACTCCAAAGGAAGCTCTTCCTCCTTATAAATTCAGCTTTTAAAGACAATATGTCTAACTGACTCAGCTTCCAAGCCAGAAAACTGGATGTCATCCTTGATGGTTCCATTCCCTCTACTCTCATATCTAGTCAATCATATATTTAAAAAATTTATCATTTCTTATCAAAGTAGTTTCTATACCCTTATTCTTTACCCTTAGTTTTATCCAACAACCTAGTAAGATAAAACTCTAGCAATCAGGCTAATTTGAATCCTCTAAATTAGTTTAACCAAACTATAATTTCTTGATCACACTTTATCTGCCTGAATTAGACTCTCCTCTGTGTGCTTCTGTATATATGTGTCTTTTTTCTGATAGCATCTACCACTCTGCTTATATTTTATCTCGTCTTAAAATCATTCCCACCCACTTGCACTACTCTGTAGTAAGACAGGAATTATGTCTATCTTATTTACAATTGTATCTCTAAAGTCTATTCCAAGACCAGAAAATTACTCATCTTTCAGTAAATAATTGTGAAATAAATATATTAGAAACTGAACAAATGTCAAGGGGCCATCCTATAAAATCAAGGTAGACTATGAAAATAAAAGTTATATTTCTAAATAGCCCACACTTCTGTATGATTCAGTTAAAAATTAAAACATGCCCAACTCTTGTTTAGTTCTTGATATTAAACTAATATAATGCATAATATAACCTATTCCCTTGTACCATGATGTATGAAGTCTGGCCAGATAATCCAATATAAATTAGGCCACCAAATGCTAAATTTTTCCCAGAGGAAATGCATTAGATCTCTAGAACTAATTCATCCTGCAAAATTATAAATTGTGTCCTTTAACAATTTATATGTATATAATACTAATCATTTACTTTGGGTAATAATATATGAATGGTTTTAAATATCTTTATTTTACATTTATTTATATGATCATTTAATCCCTGTTATTTATTACTGATCTTTCTGAAATATGTTTGCAGTAGGTACCGATTACCACACATCCAAGTTTAAGTAAGATTATAACAAAGTATAGCATACCACATCAATTTTTATATTGATTTTTAATTTAGTTGTATTCTGGGAAAACAATTTGAATTTTGTAGTTTCTCATTTAGCTTGAGATTATCCAGAAGCAGACGTGGAGACACATAGTACAAGTAATTTATTGTGCAAGTATCCTATTAAGGAGATGATTCTATTAAACAGTGGCAAGAAAATGAAGAAATGAGATTGGAAAAGGAAGGAAAAATAATACATAACTCAGAGGTCTCCCACCAGGGAGGTAATAGGGTTGAGATATTTGCATGGCTGAGGTACTTCTATGTCAGAGTTTCTCCTTCAGGTCTGAGGGGAATGGGGTCAGTGGTTAATGTACCTGCAAGATAGAGAACAGATTTTACCAAAGAAATCACATACTGAAAGCTGCAAGTCAGATCAACCCACACCAAGATGTAAAAGCCAATGGTACATGGTTATTTGCTAAATTCATCACACAGTTCTTCAAGACAACACAAACTAAAGTGCCATAATCCATGTCTAGGCTGCCTAGTGGCTCAGATGGTAAAACAGCTGCCTACAATACAGGACACCTGGGTTAGATCCCTGGGTCAGGAAAATTCTCTAAAGAAGGAAATGGATACTCACCCCAGTAGTCTTGCCTGGAGAATTCCATGGACAGAGGAGCCTGGTCGGCTGTAGTACACAGGGTCGCAAAAAGTCAGACACAACTAAGTGCCTAACACTTTATTTCTTTTTAGGCAGCACAAACTGAAAAATATAAACAGTAGCACATAATATCAGTCTTCCATTTCAGGCGTGATGAAATCTGTGACTGGATATACCCTCCTTCTGTAAAAAACTGAGAACCAGGACAAAGTATGATTGTTTTCAGACACTGCATGCCAGACTCTGCAGGAAGATGATCTCTGAAAGAAGAGAAACAAGGGATTGAGCTCCCAAACAGCATCGGACCTCAGTGCAAAGAAAAACAAAATGAAAGTGTTAGTCACTCAGTTGTGTCTAACCCTTTGCAACTCCATGGACTATAGCCCTCCAGGTTCCTCTGTCCATGGAATTCTCCAGGGCAGAATACCAGAGTGGGTTGCCATTTCCTTCTCCATGGGATCTTCCTCACCTAGGGGTTGAACCCAGGTCTCCTGCAATGCAGGTTGGTTCTTTACTCTGTGAACCACCAGGGAAGCCCCCCACCCCTGTGCAGTGAAGCAGATTCTAAATACCACCACAATCTTATGGAGTTGAAGAAACTTCAGTTCAGGGAGACTGAGGTGTCTTTTATTTGCAGGACAATCTATCAGAGAGTTGGAATGCACTTAGAGAAATATGAAATTCGTTCTTCATTTTATGAGGCCAGAATTGCCCTGTACAAATGTATAAGAAAATGAATCTACAGATCAACAATCTTCATTAGCATAGATACAAAAAAGCCTCCAGAAAACTTTAGCAAGTCAAATCAAGCACTAAATAAAACGCATTAGATGTTCTGACCAAATAAATGCTATCACAGGAATGTAAGTATAGTATAATACTGAAAACCAAAACTGTGGAATATTAACAGCAATAATCCTCTTGATATTTTTGTTAATAGAATAAAGATGAATAAGGATATAATTATCTCAATACAAACAGAAAGAAATAGTTCCTGTCAAATGCTCTACACCTAAGCTATTTTCCCTGGGATTCGGTTAATATTTGTCACCATGTTTTCTCAACCATCTAGGAGTGAAATATAGCTAATGTCAAGTGGAGACCTGGGAAAATGTTTGATGGTAAAGCGAGGTTCTCATATTTTCTGAAAATAGCTAGAAACTATTAACCTTGTGTCTTGAGTTAGTTTGGGCTGATATAATCGAATATGATAAACAGTAGAACTTGATTTCTTACAGTTTTGGAGGCTGCTGGTCCAGGATCAAGGTGCCAACAGGGTCGCATTCTTAGTGAAGGCCTCCTGGTTGGTTTGCAGATAGATGGCCGTCTTCTCGTATCCTCACATAATACCAAGGACAAGAGAGTTCTGTGGGAGTCTTCTGCAAGGAAACTAATCTCATTCATGAGGTCTCTACCCTCATGAACAAAGCCACCACCTTCTCGAACATATTAGAAGTTAGGATTTCAACATATGAATTTTGGGGGGACACAGTACTCTTGCCTGGAAAATCACATGGATGGAGGAGCCTGGTAGGCTGCACTCCGTGGGGTAGCGAAGAGTCGGACACGACTGAGCGACTTCCCTTTCACTTTTTACTTTCACGCATTGGAGAAGGAAATGGCAACCCACTCCAGTGTTCTTGCCTGGAGAATCCCAGGGATGGGGGAGCCTGGTGGGCTGCCGTCTATGGGGTCACACAAAGTCGGACACGACTGAAGTGACTTAGCAGCAGCAGAAGCACAGACGTTTAGTCCATAACACCTAGTCATGAGTTACTACAGTGTGCAAACAGCTTGAGAAAGTCTGCTGAAGGGAAAGGTTGAATCCAGTGATTGCTAGTCAGCTCAATGTTGATGTCTGAAGTTTTCTTTAGGTAAACGGTAAATGACAGCAGGACCAGGCTTGGCCATGGTGAGAGGAGAAATTGTCTTCCTCTCCCAGATCACTACTCTTTGTCTCTTTGTCTTCTGTTCTTGCTTGCCCTCACATGCCTCATCCCTCTTGCACCCAGTAGTGCCCCATAGCTGGGTGACAGTGATCTCTTATTGCCATGGACATGACTCTATCAGAGAAAATTGATTGCATATATGAGTCAATTTACCTTGAAATTTTACTCCTTTCCTACAAAACTTTTATCATACTAAATGAGATAGCCAGCATCCACTGAACATTAGTCCCTTATCCCAGTAGTAAAAAGGAGGCAGGAGAGAAATGACGAAAGGCCACAGATTGTTAAAATATAATAGTGAGTGTCACAGACTCGTTGCTTTGAAATACCAGCACCTTTACATTTTTCAAAAGCCAGTTTAACGATCTGCCTAATTTTAAGCGGCACAAGCATCTAATTAAAAGAACTTGACAAGAATAAACTCTCACCAATAGATACACTGCTATGTGACATGGAATGATCTGGTTGCCTTGAAGGCTCATTAATCTGTGTTACTCAAACTCACTGTGTATGGACAAAATACATAACTTTAGTTTTGGGGAAGCACAAGAATTGTATAATCCCTGGTGTCCTTAGCTAACACCAGAGCTTACTTTTAAGATGTTAAAGTAAACTTAATTCTTAGGATAAATCTCATTTGGTCGTGGTGGGGTTCCACGGCATTACTCTTGTCTTGAGCTAGATCATTATTTATTGTGGGAGGCTGTTCAATGCATTGAAGGCTTTTAACCAGTATTACAGATGCTTTCCAACTATAAGCCAATAGCAAACCCAGAGTAATAGCAATTAAATATTTCTTGGGGCATGTCTTCTTTTTGGATAAAACAAATAAGTGCTGAAGAATCCACTTGCCAATACAGGAGACAAAAGAGAAGTGGGTTCAATCCCTGGGTTGGGTAGATCCCCTGGAGGAAGAAAGAGCAACCCACTCCAGTATGCTTGCCTGTGAAATTCCACGGACAGAGGAGCCTGGCAAGTTCGGGTCCAAGGAACTGCAAAGAGTTGGACATGACTGAGTTACTGAGCACGATAGCACAAACATACATTTCCAGTTCAGTTCAGTTCAGTCACTCATTTGTGTCCAACTCTTTGTGACCCCATGGACTACAGCACACCAGGCCTCCCTGTCCATCACTAGACCCTGGAGCTTGCTCAAACTCTTGTCTATCGGGTGGGTGATGCCATCTAACCATCTCATCCTCTGTCATACCATTCTCCTCCTGCCTTCAATCCTTCCCAGCATCAGGGTCTTTTCCAGTGAGTCAGTTCTTCACATCAAGTGGCCAAAGTATTGGAGTTTCAGTTTCAACAACAGTCCTTCTAATGAATATTCAGGACTGATTTCCTTTAAAATGGACAGGTTGGATCTCTTTGCTGTCCAAGAGATTCTCAAGACTCTTCTCCATTACCACAGTTCAAAAGCATCAATTCTTCGGGACTCAGCTTTCTTTATAGTCCAACTCTCACATCCATACATGACTATTGGGAAAACATGGCTTTGCCTAGGTGGACCTTTGTCAGCAAAGTAATGTCTCTGTTTTTTAATATGCTGTCTAGGTTGGTCATAGCTTTTCTTCCAAGGAGCAAGCATTTTTTAATTTCATAGTTGCAGTCACTATCTGCAATGATTTTGGAGCCCAAGAAAATAAGTCTCTCACTGTTTCCATTGTTTTGCCATCTATTTGCCGTGAAGTGATGAGACCATATGCCATGATCTTAGTTTTCTGAATGTTGAGTTTTAAGCCAACTTTTTCACTCTCCTCTTTTGCTTTCATCAAGAGGCTCTTTAGTTCTTCTTCACTTTCTGCCATAAGGGTTGTGTCATCTGCATATCTGAGGTTATTGATATTTCTCCCAACATTCTTGATTCCAACTTGTGCTTCATCCAGCCCAGCATTTCTCATGATGTACTCTGCATATAAGTTAAATAAGCAGAGTGACAATATACAGCCTTGGTGTACTCCTTTCCCAATTTGGAACCAGTCTGTTATTCCAGGTCCAGTTCTAACTGTTGCTTCTTGGCTTGTACACAGATTTCTCAGGAGGCAGGTAAGGTGGTCTGGCATTCCCATTTCTTGAGGAATTTTCCATAGTTTGTTGTGATCCATACAGTCAAAGGCTTTGGTGTAGTCAATAAAGCAGCAGTAGATGTTTTTTACATTTTAGTTTACCATTTTAATTCTGTTATTTATTTTAGTGTTTATTGTAGTGTTTAAAATATTCATCTTAAATTATCAGTCCTAACTTCAATTAATATGGGTTTAATTGTGGTAAAATAAAGCAACTTTGTCTCCATGTAGCTCCCTCTCCTTGGAAATATATATATAATATAACATAAATTATATGTAAATAATATAATCATAATACAAATAAATATAGATACAAAACTAATTACTAATTCACAAAATCTTATGAGTTTAAAGAAAATAAGAATAGGAAAGAGAAAGAACTATATACTTTCCCATTATGCAAATACTTATCATTTCAAGTGCTTTTCATTTCTGTCTGTGATTTCATTTACCATTTTTTCTATTTACCTTCTAGTCTGTGGGATGACCTTTACCATTTCTTGTTAGGCATATCTTCTAGCAATTAATTTTTTCTGTTTAATTTATATTTTCTGAGCATTTTTTTGTAACTGTGTTATTCTTTATAATAGTCGTGGTTGACTTATATTCTGTCAGTATGTTTTTCTTTAATCTTCTGGAATATTGTTTACTCTTTCTGCTTTGGAGGGTTTCTATTGACCAGTCATCAGATTCACTGGTTCCTTCTTCTGCCATCTCAAATATTCAGTGGACCCTGGGTAGAAAATTTTTCATTTTATTTTTTCTGTTTCAAGACCAGAATTTCCATATGCACTTTTAATAATTTCTGTATTTTTGTGAGGTTTCCTAAGTGCTGAGTCATTTTGATATTAATAATATTTCTTTTACTTGGTCAAACTGAATTGATACTTATAATGGCTTCTTTGATGTATTTTGCTTAATAAATACAACATGGGGCCCATTCAAAGTTAATGGCTAATGAATGATTTTTTCCTAATTATGGGTCACAGTTTTCTGGATATCTGCATGATTTTTAATTTTTAGTTCAATATGAGTATTTTTAAATCCCAATGTCATTTGTCCTTATTTTTTCTATTCATGATTTACTCTACAGAATCTTTCTCCATTTGGATGTGCAGTAGCTGATGTGTCTGATCAGATTTGTTTTTCACTACTTGTATTATTTTTTATTCTGAGTTCACAGGAGATAAAATGTGCTTCCACAGTCATAGGGCTTAGTGGTCAGCCAATGATTTGAACAGAACTTATGGTCTGTCTCTCTCTCTGCCCACAGATCCTTCTTGACCCATCTGGCTTCCACCATCTGCAAAAGGATCTGTGGGCAGACAGAGGGTACACAGTGTGGCCATTCCTCAAGCCTTAACTTTAGCTGGGCCCTCTTTTGTTTCTTCTTTGAATGGTTGTGGCTTCTCAGGCATCCAGGGAGCTTTGGAGTGTTTATCATTTCCATATGCAGGTTCTCATCATTAAATTTCTGGCTGGTTTACACATTTGCCAACTTAGATTGTAAGCTCTGGTTAGCAGATCTGGGGGTCTGCTCTGTTTGTTCCTAATTAAGCTTGCAAATTACACTGCTTTGTGTGATGGTCTCAGCCTGTCCATAACTAAGTGGCCCTCATGGTTCTTATGATTGAAAAACACCCTCAGCCTTAAACATCAAGAAATTTTGAGAAAAAATGCATATTACTTATCTGGAAATTACAGATATATCTGGGGACACAAAGAGATGTGAGGTGAGAGAGAGGGCAAGCAAGCAGGCTTAGGCTTCTGCTTTTATTGGAGTCAAAGCTGAGGTTCTGGGAGTTCTGGCATCACTCTTTATTGGTAAATGTAAAACATAAGTAAAAGGAGGAATTTAAAGAGCAGGAGGAGAAAAAAAGCAATCCAAAAGGTCAGTTATCAAAATTAGCCAATACACCAGCAGATACTTCCTTGAAGTGAATGTTTAAGCAATCAAAGTTTAAGTCAGGCACTTGCATTATAAAAGGAAAAGACAACAGTCTGGACGTATACAGCATAGGTAGATTACCACCACCAGCCATGGGCTTGTATCCCCCTCTCCAAGTCAATTCCATTCATTCTAGTAGCAAAGATTCTGGATTTACCAGGCTAACTATACCCTGGTTAAACCCACTGGGCCACCTGGGCAGGGAATTCAGAAGCATCTCCTGGCAAGAAAACCTCAGACTAAGCTATTCTTACCTAAGGTTTCAGCATTACTTTAATAAACACTTCTCAAGTGTTGGATAGGATATGAGACCTGAAAATGTTCTGGTGGTAATGTAAAACTAGACAACAATATTGCAATTAGTTGGGGAAGGGAACCAGGAAATAATTTGAAATGATAAAAATATTTTACATGTTGATGATAGTGGTGGTTACATGAGAATATGCATTTGTTAAATCTTATTAAAATTTTTTCTTCATTTTTATGTAAATTAAAACTCACTATAATTGATTTAAAATTAAAATTTTTCTTGAAGATAGTTTATAAGATGTTATTTATCAGACTGAAGATGCTCCCTTTTACTTTTATTTTGCTAAGAATTTTAAATTGTAAATGAGTATTTTTTAATTGATTTATTTTAATTGGAGAATAATTACTTTCCAATATTGTGATTTTTTTGCCATACAACAACATTAATCAGCCACATGTATACATCTGTCCCCCTCATCCTGAACCCCCTCCCATCTCCCTCCCTACCCCGTCCCTCTGGGTACCCTGCTTCATGTATCAAACTCGCCCTGGTCAACTATTTTACATATGGTAATATACGTGTTTCAAAGCTATTCTCTCAAATTATCTCACCCCTGTCTTCTCCCACTGAGTCCAAAAGTCTGTTCTTTATATCTGTGTCTCCTTTGCTGCCCTGCATGTAGGATCATTGGTACTATTTTTCTAAATTCCATATATATGTGTTAATATACAGTATTTGTCTTTCACAAATGTCTTAAATTTTATAAAAATTATTTTATTTTGGCTTTCTTGAAATTCCTTAATATACTAATGTGACTAATTACATATAAAGAATTTCTAAATTTTTAGTTGGAAATAACTACAAATCTACAGTGAAGCTTTAAGAATAGTACAGAGAATCTCACATAATCATTACCCTCATCGCTTATGGCTACTATTTTCCAAATCACTTTATCATGAACCATTTGAAAGTTAAGTATATTATAGCTCATTTTTTTCTAAATGCATCAAGCTATACTTCCGAAAAATAAAGCATCTTCTCCCGTAATCTAGTACAGTTATCAGTTTCCATGTATTCCATTCATCTATTTTTATATTTATTTGTATAAAATGTGTGCTGTGCTTAGCCGCTCAGTCATGTCCTACTCTTTGTGACCCCATGGTCCGTAGCCCACCAGCCTCCTCTGTCCATGGAGATTCTCCAGGCAAGAATACTGGAGTGTGTTGCCATGCCCTCCTCCAGGGGATCTTCCCAACCCAGGATCGAACACAGGTTTCCCACATTGTAGTCCAATTCTTTACGTCTGAACCACGAGGGAAGCCCTAAAAAAGTAAGTGTAGTTAAAAATCTAGTAATGATAATGTTGACCTAAAATAAATAGATGCCAGATATTTTCCCAACAGGCATGAATTTATTTGGGATCAACAGAAAATTGCAAAGATCAGCATCTACAAACATGGAGTTCCAAGTGCAAGTTACCACAGGGCAAGGGAAAGAGAATGCTTTTATAGAGAGGAGACGAAAGTTGAAAGGCTGATAGTAAACAAAGAAAGTCAGCCTTACTTTTTGTTGGCTGAGTCCTTGCCAGGAAAGAAGAGTCTTTCTTCTTGTTGGGCTCTGTTGCTGTCAACAGGACATATGAACTTGTTTCCCAGCTCTATTAAATGAAGTGTCTATTAATTTTTTCATATATTTTCCTCTTTTGATCAAACTTTTTCTCTGAAAGCATCATTGATCAGCAGTCCAGTTTCCTAGTTTCAGCAGCTTTGTCCCTCAATGTCAGAAAGGACCTTTCCTGGTGTGTTTCTACTCAGAGGGAAAGTGCATGGATTAAAAACTTATTGAGGTCACATTTGAGTAACAAGGAAGGATAAGAGGGAGAACTTTCAGGTGTTTTAATCTAGAATTTATAGTTTTCAGAAAACAGTGGGTCCGTTGCTTAGAGTACATAGTCTATGAACACACCAAGTGCTTTTGATTAAAGTGGAAGCATTTGTTACTTGTGACACATAAGGAGACAGGGAAAAAGTTGTCAAAGCACTGTCTCCCTGAATAGCTGAATAGGGAGGATTTTAAGCCTAATGGTTGTTGTTCAGTCACTATATTGTGCCCCACTCCTTGTGACCCCATGGACTGCAGCACACCGGGCTTCCCTGTCCTTCACCATCTCCTGGAGATTGCTCAAACTCATGTTCATTGAGTTGTGATACCATCCAACCATCTCATCCCCTGTCGTTCCCTTTTCCTTCTGCCCTCAATCTTTCCCAGCATCAGGGTCTTTTCCAATGAGTCAGCTCTTCACATCAGGTGGCCAGAGTATTGGAACTTCAGCTTTAAGCCTATGTGGCATGCATATTCATGAAAGGGGAAGCGGGTCATTATAATGAGACAAGGATTATGCAAAGGTTACTCTAGGTTGCCAAAAACCACAAGTAAGTAGATGCGTGGCTTTCTATGTGCACTGTCCTATCTTGTTGACTGGACTATAATATAACTTAACAGAACATCTAGTGTCTAGAACTTTCTGCAACTTAATGTTTAGTTCCTGCAAAACAATGCACACTTTGATTTAACTTCCTTTTTCCCTTTTTTCTACTGTTGCTTCACTATGTTATCAAGGTCATAGACATTGAAGATCAGCTGAAGCTTTATGTCATTATGAAAGCTTTAGTGACAGACTTCCACTAAGCTTTATCCAGATATCTTGGGAATGCTGTCTCCTCAGATGCTATCTGCTTTAATTCCAGGAAATCTTTGTTTTTTGGTTACCAGATAACATGCAAATCCAGTCAGGGTTTGATGCTTTCCTTAGATGTGTCTCATGTATCCAAGAGTCCATTCCTTAGAGTAGGGCAGCCCAGCGTTCGGTTAGCAGTGCTTGATGGGGCCTCTCCAGTGAGGATAAAGAGTTCTTTTGGAGGTGTCTTTTCTAATAGATGAAACTTCCCTGGTGGTTCAGACTGCAGGAGATTTAGGAGACCTGGGTTCCATCCCTGGGTCGGTGAGATCCCCTGAAAAAGAAAATGGCAACCCAGTCCAGTATTCTCGCCTGGAGAATCCCCGTGGACAGAGAGGCCTGTCAGGCTGCAGTCTGCTGGGTCACAGAGAGTTGGACCTGACTGAGTGGCTAACGCTTTCATTTTCATTTTCTTTTTCTAATAGATGAAATCTTCCATTTATAACGGAGAAGGCAATGGCACCCCACTCCAGTCCATTTATAAGGTGAGATGTTTAAGCTCTTTGTCTCCTATGAAAAGATCATTCTGCCAAAGCATGGTTATTTTTAGTTGAAACAATAAGACCTTTGCAATCTTGGAGTATCTCTCCTTTTATCAGTTGTGGATCCAGAGAAAGAGAAACCAAGTTTGTTGTGCATTGTGTGACTATCTCAAAAAGTAAGAGTTTTCTGAGTTCCAAAAGGGATTAGATATGAGATTAAGAAGAACCAGCAGCAATGCTTTTGGACAAGGTACTAGAAAAGCCTCTACAAATTTTGCCAATTGGTTCATAATAATGCCATTTGTGTTCAACTAGATGAGAAAACTGAGGGTGGTAAGCACAGTGAAATTGTAAAAGCAGCCAAACAGCACAGACTTGTTGAAACACCTAGCTATTCAAAGGGCTCCTTCAAGCACTATGAAGTTTAAGAGGCATTCTCCAGGTAGGGGTTATCTTTCCTAAAAAGACTTTAACCACAGAAGAGGTAATTGCCTGTCTCCAAGAGAAGGCTTCAGTCCAGTGTGAAAACATACAGATCATGACTAAAATATATTTATATCCATGAGATGGAGAAAGTTGTATGAAATACATTTCCCATTCCTGAGTCTTCAAATGGTCCATCAGACAATTTAAAATATCCAGGAGGTATAGATCCATGCTTTTCTGGGTGGTACTTCGGACAAATGGGACAAATGAAGTAGGCATTTTGCTTATTAATTGTTAATGTTTGTTAACATTAACAAACCTTGTTGTTACATTTCTTGTTAATGTCTCTCACCAATATTGGTTTATGAATGCTATTATTTTATCAGTATATCAGCGTCTAGATGTATGTACTATGGAGAGGAGTGAGAATTTTACAGTTATTCATCGGTCCAAACCAGGACACTCTTTTTATCAAACCAGCCATTGTTGAATTAAAACTCTTGCTTTTCCTTTTCTGAGACCAACTGTTGGGCTTTGCTAGCCAGTTTTTAGCATTTGGGGAAATATCTCTTTGGATCATAACAGAGATTTGGTTCCTATTGATCCCTGTAATGGCAGCATTTCTTGTGGAAATATTATTAGCAAGGTGACTTCCCTTAGTGTCAGAGTCAAGTTTAGAATGCCTCTGAATCTTTTTTGTTTATTTTTGGCTGCTCTGGGTCTTTGTTGCTGCAGGCGAACTTTCTCTGCTTGTGGTGAGTGGGGGTTACTCTTCATGCGGTGCACAGGCTTCTCATTGCAGTGGCTTCTCTTGTTGTTGAGCATGGGCTCTAGGCACATGGCTTCAGGTGTTCAGGTGCTCGGGCTTTGTTGCGCCCCTTCTTGTGGAATCTTCCCAGACCAGGGTTCAAATTGATATCCCTTGCACTGGCAGGTGTATTCTTAACTACAAGGAAGTACAGCTCTGAATCTTAATAATAGCCAAATAATAGCTAAACTAGCAGGTATTGCATCCAGTAATTCCTGAACATAGAGGCCAATTTAAATTTTATATCCACTGGATATAAGGTCCATAAACTTGGGTCAGGGTTCTTATAATTGAATATAACATATGGAAATTTGGCCATAAATGAGAAATTTGGAATCCGATTTTGGCAGTAGCCAAGTAACCCAAGAAAATCTTGCAGTTGGCACTTAGTTTTGGCTTTGGGGAAACAAAGAAATAGAGGAAAACAACAGAATGGGAAAGACTAGAGAGCTCTTCAAGAAAATTAGAGATACCAAGGGAACATTTCATGAAAAGATGGGCTCGATAAAGGACAGAAATAGTAATGACCTAACTGAAGCAGAAGATATTAAGAAGAAGTGGCAAGAATACATAGAAGAAGTGTACAAAAAAGATCTTCACAACCCAGATAATCACAAAGGTGTGATCACTCACCAAGAGCCAGATATCCTGGAATGTGAAGTCAAGTGGGCCTTAGGAAGTATCACTACAAATAAAGCTAGTGGAGGTGATGGAATCCCAGTTGAGCTATTTCACATCCTAAAAGATGATGCTGTGAAAGTGCTGCACTCAATATGCCAGCAAATTTGGAAAACTCAGCAGTGGCCACAGGACTGGAAAAGGCCAGTTTTCATTCCAATCCCAAAGAAAGGCAATGCAAAGAATGCTCAAACTACCACACAATTGCACTCATCTCACATGCTAGTAAAGTAATTCTCAAAGTTCTGCAAGCCAGGCTTCAGCAATACGTGAACCGTGAACTTCCAGAAGTTCATGCTGGTATTAGAAAAAGGCAGAGGAACCAGAGATCAACATATGTTGGATCATTAAAAAAGCAAGAGAGTTCCAGAAAAACACCTATTTCTATTTTAGTGACTATGCCAAAGCCTTTGACTTTGTGGATCACAATAAACTGTAGAAAATTCTGAAAAAGATGGGAACACCAGACCACCTGACCTGCCTCTTGGGAAACCTATATGCAGGTCAGGAAGCAACAGTTAGAACTGGACATGGAACAACAGACTGGTTCCAAATAGGAAAAGGAGTACGTCAAGGCTGTATATTGTCACCCTGTTTATTTAACTTATATGCAGAGTACATCATGAGAAATGCTGGGCTGGAAGAAGCACAAGCTGGAATCAAGATTGCCGGGAGAAATATCAATAATCTCAGAAATGCAGATGACACCACCCTATGGCAGAAAGTGAAGAGGAACTAAAGAACCTTTTGATGAAAGTGAAAGAGGGAGTGAAAAAGATGGCTTAAAGCTCAAGATTCAGAAAACGAAGGTCATGGCATCTGGTCCCATCACTTCATGTCAAATAGATGGGAAAACAGTGTCAGACTATTTTGGGGGGGCTCCAAAAATCACTGCAGATGGTAACTGGAGCCATGAAATTAAAAGACGCTTACTCCTTGGAAGAACAGTCATGATCAACCTAGATAGCATATTCAAAAGCAAAGACATTACTTTGGCAACAAAGATCCACCTAGTCAAGGCTATGGTTTTTCCAGTAGTTATGTATGGATGTGAGAGTTTGACTACAAAGAAAGCTGAGCACCGAAGAATTGATGCTTTTGAACTGTGGTGTTGGAGGAGACTCTTGAGAGTCCCTTGGACTGCAAGGAGATCCAACCAGTCCATCCTAAAGGAAATCAGTCCAGAATGTTCATTGGAAGGACTGATGCTGAAACTCCAATATTTTGGCCACCTGATGGCAAGAACTGACTCATTTGTAAAGACCCTGTTGCTGGGAAAGATTGAAGGTGGGAGGAGAAGGGGATGACAGAGGATGAGATGGTTGGATGGTATCACTGACTCAATGGACATGAGTTTGAGCAAACTCCAGGAGTTGGTGATGGACAGGGAGGCCTGGCATGCTGCAGTCCATGGGGTCACAAAGAGTCAGACACGACTGAGCGACTGAACTGAACTGAAGAAAGAAGTTTTGAGGGATCTATTTCAATCTGGAAGAGAGGTGCACTGTGAATTTTGCTAATATCAGTTGAAAATTTCACTCATAAGGAAGTTGGTAGTTGATTCAATAGGGACAAACAATCAATGTTTCCAAATTCAGCTCTAGGACTGTCAGAGACAGAGCAAAGTGTCATTTAATTCACATGGTCAGTTACTTTGATGATTGCTGTCAGTTTCTAGATTTTTTTTTCCTTTTGGGAGACATAAATTCTGCCATGATAATTCTCTTAAGTAGCCTCATTCTAATAAATGGATACTCATTGGGGAATTATGAAGAAAAAGCTTGTGTATGTTTCAAATCATCTAAAATATAGGGAGTAAGTTCAGATAAAAGAACCTCTTGAAGTTCATTGGAGATCCCCAATATTTCAACTGTTTTAGTACTTTGAGGCAGGAACTGTTTTACAGCAGAGGCACTAATCACTGACAGTGTGGCTCGGGTGTCATTTCCCACTGGAAGAGATTCAGCCCCAGTCCACAAAAATGTTTCTCCAAACCAGTATTAGAGGTGGGGTTAGGAAGAGCCCCTGTAGTTCCTTAGAGCCCAGTCATTAAGAATTGTGGAAATACTGGACATACTGGTTAGAGGGCTAAAGTGGCTAAATGTGTGACAATTTCTTTTCCCATGTCCTGGAGCTTTACAACAATAACAGAAACTAGGAACATTCTGGATTCCAATTTAGGAGGCTTAATTTGCTGGAGTTGACAATTAAGAAATTTTGTAATCTCCTTTTTAGGTGACTCGCCTAGAGTGTGAAAGAGCTGGTTTACTAGATGAACTAACTCTGCAGTACATACAATTTTCCATTTTATCCTAGCTCCTTTTATTAGAAGAGAAAAGTCCTGGTTTAGCATATTAATAAACAGAGTTAAAAGATAACTGGGTGAAACCCACATCTAAAGAAAGACCAGAATTTTCTTTAAAAACAATCTCATTAATTGTAATAGTCATGAACAGATTCAGTGAATTTTTGTGATCAAGCTTGAATTTTTCTCTAATTAACAGTCTTGGAAAAACCCTAGGACTTGTTCAATGAAGTCACCCAGAAATTTCCCAAGCCTGATCATATATAAATTAGCGGGCTCGCTGGTCTTCCAGTTGTAATTCTATAGACCTTTCAGGATTTTCCCAATTAGCAGTTGTCATCTGGTGCTGGGCCTGACCTTCATCAATAAGCATATGAACTGACCGATATGAGACAGAGAAACCAGGTTAATAAGTTTGAATGACTATATTAAATTCTTCAGCGAATTTGAATGAATCATTGATTACTTTGGGGAAATTTTTTATTATGAATCACAGTGTAAACTGTGACTAAAATTTAGATAATGACTAAAGTCCCAGGAATATAAAAATTTAATGGTTTCACCACTGGATCCTCAAATGCCTCCATTTTAAAGGGGAGAGGAGAGACCTTCAGAGAAAAGGGAGTTTAGCAAGTACAGGGGAAGTGATAGTCCAGAGAAGGAGAAGGTGTTATAGAAGGAAAGGAAGAAGATGATGTCAAAGGCTGATTCTGATTACAGAGAGCCAAGGGAGAGATGGGTGACACTGGAAGCAGAATCTGAGACAAAGAAGCCAAGAAAAAAGAGCCTGAGCCTTCAGGAGCCATTTTATCTTTCTGTAAACATTTGATTCCCTCAGTTAATTGTAAAATCTTATTTTACAAAAAGGTAATTTTAGGCTCCTGATAACACTGGAAAGTCTCAAAATACCAAATGAAATAGGCATTCCTTTCAGTTAAAAAATTTTTTTCTTGAGCTGTTGTACTCCATTATGGCTCTTAGAAAATTAAATTTAAGGATTTCAAAAGTTCCCCATAATGGCCATTGATATCCTAAATTACATTTGGTCAGGGCTGTTCAACTACTTATAAATGTGCTTGAGTAAGGACCATGGTTTTTAAACATAGAATCATCCAGAGTCCCTGTAGAGGGGGAGTCCTCAAATATTTAGATAACTGGGATCCCATTTCTCAGAGGTTTATTTCTAGAGTAAAAGAATAATTTTCAAACAGCTCAAACACCTCAATTCAAACAACTTGTAAGCTACCACCAGTCAGTTCTAGGGGAGCAGCTTGGTTCTGGGGGAGCCAGGCCAAAGGCTTTTTGGCAGTTGCCAGAGAATAGCCCTTTCCAAAGGAGTGGACCAGTGGCTAAACTGGCACAGTTTCAGTGCAGCAGGCCACTTCCAAAGGAATGGAAAGACAACTGTGGTTAAATCAATCTGACTTTAAGATCAGACCAAAGTATTAATAAGTACTCACATACAGAAAAAGGCCTTCTCCAGAAAGAACTAAACTTTGAAATAGGCCCCAAGTAAAGCCTGGAGAACTTCAAACACAATAAAGGGTAAGAGCTCTGGTCCAGGTGACATACCTTCCTGCTCCAGTATTAGTGACAAAAGTAGCAAGTACCATGAGCTCAACGCTAAATCGCTTCAATCGTGTATGACTCTGTGCGACCACATAGACTGCAGCTCATTAGGCTCCTCTGTCCCTGGGATTCTCCAGGCAAGAACACTGGAGTGGGTAGCCATTTCCTTGTCCAATGCATGAAAGTGAAAAGTGAAAGTGAAGTCTCTCAGTCGTGCCTAACTCTTAGCGACCCCATGGACTGCAGCCTACCAGGCTTCTCCGTCCATGGGATTGTCCAGGCAAGAGTACTGGAGTGGGGTGCCATTGCCTTCTCCAAACTGTCAGTACAACACCTGTTTACTCACCAATCCTATAGCCTTTTGGGTTCTGGTTATTGTACAGGCCACTGAAATATTGACCTAAAACCAACCAGCAAATAAAAATAAATGATCTATTCAGAAATTTAGGATTAGTGAAGATACTAAATTGAAGAACTGCAAATCAGGGTCTGCATCCATGGGGAGCCCCCATAGTAGTCCTGGCACGGCAAGGGAAGGAGAACACTTTTGTATAGAAAGGACAGGAATTTGGAAGGACTACAATGGGAAAAAAAAAAAAAAAGCTCCACATCGGCTGAGTCCTTGTCAGGAAAGAAGCATCTTGCTTTTGCGGGGTTGGTGGGGCGGAGGGGTGGGGGTGGGGCTCTACTATTGTCACACGGTATGAGAGCGCCCCCTTCTGGTCTCCAAACTATTTAACTGAAGTTTTTGTTAATTAAATTTTCAACAGATTAAAGCTTTAACAGTGATAATAATGTAAGCTGGTAGTCATTTGAAAATAAATGTCTAGTAATACCTATTAAAGATTAGTATATGCATATTTTAGTATTCTAGTTCTTTTCCTGACACAAATGTATCTCCCAAAATACAGGTAGATGTAAGGATGCTTGGTTGTTGCTGTTTTTGCTAAGTCATCCCCTTCTCCTGCCTTCAGTCTTTCCCAGCATCAGGATCTTTTCCAAAGAGTTGGCTCTTTGCATCAGGTGGCCAAAGTATCAGAGCTTCAGTTTCAACATCAGTCCTTCCAATGAATATTCAGGACTGATTTCCTTTACAATTGACTATTTTGATTTCCTTGCTGTCCAAGTGCTCTCAAGAGTCTTCTCCAGCACCACAGTTCAAAAGCACCAATTCTTTGGTCCTTTGTTATAGTCCAACTCTCACAAGACTACAGGGAAAACCATAGCTTTGACTATATGGACCTTTATCGGCAAAGTGATGTCTCTGCTTTTTAATACACTATCTAGGTTTATCATAGCTTTTCTTCCAAGGAGCATGTGTCTTTGAATTTCATGGCTGCAGTCACCATCTGCAGTGATTTTGGAGCCCAAGAAAATAAAATCCGTCACTGTTTCCATCTTTTCCCCCATTTATTTGCCATGAAGTGATGGAACCAGATGCCTTGAACTTAGTTTTTTGAATGTTGAGTTTTAAGCCAGCTTTTTCACTCTCCTCTTTCACCTTCATCAAATGACTCTTTAGATCCTCTTTGCTTTCTGCCATTAGGGTGGTTGCATGCTAAGTCACTTCAGTCATGTCTGACTCTTTGTGACCCTATGGACTCTAGCCCGCTAGGCTCCCCTTTCCATGGGATTCTCCAGGCAAAAATACTGGAGTGGGTTGCCATGCCCTCCTCTAGGAGATCTTCCCTGACCTAGGGATTGAACTCGCCTCTCTTAAATTTTCTGTATTGGGAGGCAAGTTCTTTACCACTAGTACTACCTGGGAAACCCATTAGGGTGGTTATTGCAGTATTATTCATAACAACACCAAATTGTAAGCAATCCAAGTAGTCCAATGGATAAATAAATGATGATGCATTCTTACCAATGAAAAGTGAATGAACTTTTATTTAACTATTATTATAGAAAACTATTAGTTAAAATAAATAAACCTCTTCACCAAAGCAACAAAAAGATACAGAGTGTATCTCAGGCAAATGTTAGATGAAGGAATCTAGACATTGAAGTATACATCCTGCATGAGGTCAGTCTAGGAATTTAGAAACTAAAATAGTAATTAACTTGTGTAGGAGGAATCACAAGAGACTACGAAAGGACACGAAGGGACCTTTGCATTTTGTGAATTTTTTTTTCTGGATATAGACAGTGATTACGTTGTTGTGTTCATTTTATGCATATTCATCAAGCTGAATGCATGATTATTCACTTTATGTTGGTATTGTTATTAATAGTTCATTATTCATTACTATAGTAAATATGTTTGTCATTTAATATTGTTACTTCATGCACAAGAGAAAATTTTCTGTCTGGAGTCTGTGGTCTTTTTTCCCAAATACCAATGAATTATCCATCTACCACTTGCAACCTTGGGTATGAATAAGTCACTGAGGTTAAAATCTATAGAAAATTAGGTGCAGGATTTCTTTAATTTACAAAGACTTCTGCAAACTAAGAAACTGAAATGAATTATTGGGTAATGTACAAGAAATTCTTTATAAAATTGATCATTGGATTATGCCTGGTTTCTACATGGGCTGTCAAATACTAAAAATGCTTTGTCCTTTTTCTTATATCTCTGTTTTCAAGTCACTTTCACATTCATTGTCTTCAGTGATCCTCAAAGCCTCTCTGTGGAAAGTGGGTAACTTTCTCAGTTGTACAGCTAGTAATTGGTTTTTTTAGATTAAAATTTGTTTCCTGTTTCCTATATTAGAATTTTTTTTCTGGACTTCCACTTTGCCCACGCTCTCAGACCATTTCACTAATCATTGTTTTATAACCAAGAAATTGTTTCCTCCTTCTCCATAATTCAGATACATGTATTTTATGTCATGTTCTGGGGCCAAATTTGTTTTAAAACAATAAGTAAAACATCTGATATAGGTGAAAATCCTCATACCTCAATTCATATTGCACACTCTATAGTTAATAGGGTCCCTGGCCTAATTACCAGATGTTTGAGGATATTAGTTTCAGAAAAAACTGTCTCTTGACACACTAATTGGATTGGGAAAACATGGTATGAGAAATACTTTCGACATTGCTCCCTACAATATCACATGAACAATGTGAGATGAAATCTGTAGTATTCAGTAAAGCATTACTGTTTTAGACAGGAATCTCCATTTTTACTTTTCAAAAGTAGTGTATGAAAAAAATATGTTTTTGAAATTGTTGCATTTGAAGTGGATATCCTATTTAGAAAGAGTGAAGTCATAGGCACATTACAAAATATCAATGCACTTAAAAATAAAAGACATACTAAATTTCAAACTACTAATTTCTGTGATATAAAATATATAATTAAGGATTTTTTTTTCAACCAGAATCTCTTCTGAAAAGGAGATAGGTTTTTTGATAAGATCTTTCACTATACTCATGTACTTATTCTCATGAAATTTGTTATGTGCTTTCTCAGCATTAGGGAATAAAGAATGACTCTTAGAGCTAAAACTTGCCATACATAGCCAGATGACAAAGTTCTCATTCATATATCGTATTTCAGAGTTTTCTTATAAACATCAATCATAAACTGACATTCATGTCCACAACAATCTGCCAAGGTGCTGTTCTAAACGCAGTATAAACCTCAAGGTTATTTTCTGCTAATTAAACTCTGTCCCTCAGAAACTTTTTTGAAATGTTTTTTTTTCTCAAACTGAGACTTGCTGAATAGAAAAAGCACTCCCTTCAGGTCAAGCTTTGTGCTCTGTGACATATTTACTGATTCTTTGTTCTACAGCTGGCCTTTTCATTACCTAAGGCAATGAGATGGGACTCAGATAATACATCCAATATACCTAAATGTCCTTAAGTCCAGATTTGATTGTGAAAAATACAACAAAAGTATTCACTCTCCTTATGTACTATTGATTTTGTTTTCTTGGTTTTTCCAGCCCTCACGAAATGGTCATGTATTTCTCATCATGATAGTCCTGACAATGTCTATAATAAGAATTTGTGATTTTTAAATAGTGTACCAGACATTTTTCTGAAAGTCAGTTGCCAAGAAGGAACTGTAAATATATGGAAGTGTCAGGCTACAGTTATTTTTAGAATGTGAAAATTTCTAAAGCGAGCAGTTGATGTCAGCAAGAACCTTATTGCCTAGTACACACAGTAAAGGGCTTCCACAGTTGCTCATATGATAAAGAATCTGCCTGCAATGCCGGGGACCCAGGTTCGATCCCTGGGTTAGGATGACCTCTGGAGGAGGAAATGGCAACCCATTCCAATATTCTTGCCTGGGAAGTCTCATGGACAGAGAAGCCTGGCGTTTTACAGTCCATGGGTTGCAGAGTCAGACATGACTGAGCTACTAACACACAGATTAAAGTGATGTTATCAAGTTAACTTTTAAATGCTTGGAATCATTTAGCCTAAACACATTTAACATAGGGTCTTATTTCTAAAAGCAAAAGTTTATTCAGCATTGTAAATTGTGATGGTATAACTTATAATTTGTGATGGTATAGTTATTTTATAAAGAGGAGTGAGCAGACTTTAACAAAAATATTTCACGAAAAGTTGGGGAAGCAAGAGAGAGAGTAAATAAATGGTATGATCAGTGCAGTGTGAGAGGAAATGTATATCATTCTGGTCAGATTATTCTAATGATAAGCTATGGAAAGAGGGGGATTGAGTTGTATTATAGTGTTTATTCAGACTTGGGAACAGGCCAAAGGTCAAGGAGCAGTGGGGAAGAGAGAATTTTGCCTGACATTTAGTCAAGACAAGCCAAGTGTAAGAAATAGGCAATTGTGAACACTTGGTCTATCAACGGGTGTACAGTATGATACAGACTGCTAATTCATGTGTTAATTAAAAGAACTGGAAGTCAGTATTCTAAATATATGAATATATTTATATTCTAAATATATGAATATATTTATATTCTAAATATAT
>NW_024070206.1:34801836-34829900 GCF_014754425.2 Oryx dammah
TATATTTATATTCTAAATATATGAATATATTTATATTCTAAATATATTTAGCATTCAGTCTTTTCCACTGAAAGGATGGGACCATGGCCCATGCAGATTTTAATATAGCACCTCTCCTTTTATCTGTAATAGATACTCAGTATTTCATAAATAAAACATGTGTATTATCATATGTGAAACAGATCACCAGTCAAGGTTTGATGCCTGAGACAGGGTGCTCAGGGCTGGTGCACTGTGATGACCCAGAGGGATGGGATGGGGAGGGAGATGGGAGAGGGGGTTCAGGATATGGAACGCATGTAAACCCATGGCTGATTCATGTCAATATATGGCAAAAACCACTACAATATTGTAAAGAAATTAGCCTCCAAGTAAAATAAATTAATTTTTAAAAAGAAATTTAAGGAAGTTAAGGAACAATTATTATTTAACAGTATCCTAATTTCAAAATGGTATTTGCCTACGTAAAAAAGTTTCTAAGATGTTTTCCAAGTAAATGTCAATAGATCTCAGACAAAAGAAGAAAAACCAACTAGCAAGCACTTTCTATCAAGGATGACAGAATCTTCCCGACTCAGGAATCGGAATTGGACTGGAGTCTTCTGCATTGCAGGCGGATTCTTTACCAACTGAGCTATGAGGGAAACATCAAGAATGATAGAGATAAAAATATAGTGTTCCACCTTTAACTCCAGGCTTCCCAGGTGACTCAGTGATAAAGAACACACCTGCCAGTGCAGGTTCAATCCCTGGGTTGGGAAGAAGCCCGGAGAAGGAAGTGGCAACCCACTCCATATTCTTGCCTGGGAAATCCCATGGACAGAGGATCCTGGTGGGCTACAATCTTGGGGGTCTCAAGAGTCAAACATGACTGAGCAACTAAACATCAATGTATTTTCTAAAATGCATAAGATCCTCTGTCTCCTTGGTGCTTTATATTCACAATTACAGATAATAATTTAAAAATTTGAAACAAAGATACATTTTGTACTGCATTTTACACAAAATAGTAATAAGATCTATAGAGCATAATAACTTGTTCATGGCCCCAGGGCTAAAAAGCAGCAGAGTAATGGCTAACACCAAGGTAAGCAGAAGTCTAGATTGCTGTGGCCCGCATTACCTCACACTGCGTTGGAGGTGAGCATGGACTCTCGCTGAAAACACCAAAGTAAAACTCAGACGTTTCAACATCAGATCAGTTACCCTTATTTTAAAAAGTCCTGATTAAATAAACTTTGAAAGCCAAGTTCATCAGCCTACTGGTGAATATGTGTGCTTAATATGTGTGCTGTGTGCTAAGTAGGTTCAGTTGTGTCCACTTTTTGCGACCCTGTAAACTGTAGCTCCTCTGTCCATGGGATTTCCCAGGCAAGAATACTGGAATGTGTTGCCATTTCTTCCTCCAGGGGATCTTCCTGATCAGGGATTGAACCCAAGTCTCTTACCTCTTCTGCATTGTTAGGCAAGTTCATTACCACTAGCTCCATCTGGAAAAACCATCCCAGTGTTAATACTGAAGGAATCTGTTTGATTTAATTTATGAGTTTAACTCACAGTTGTGGGTTGTCACTTCTAAATCTTTTTGATCTATAAATATGTTAAAATAGAACCAGAAGTGGATTAGATTTTTCAAAGTGATCATAATCTGTGTATTTTAGTAAATACTAAGTAAAACCTCTGCACTTGATATCAGTTATTTAATTTAGTCAACATTACTCTCTTCCAAATTATATTTTATCTTTTTTAATGAAAAAGTCGAGTCTAAGAATTTAAAATGTTTTTCCAAAGCAACACAATAAATTATGATATAAAATACATTTTATACTATAATTTAAATAGTGTATGTTTAACTCAAGAGACTGTGTTCTTTCCTTTCTGCAACACTGACTCAAAGCAAGCTTCAGAGATATCTATTTTCTAAAACACTTAGAATTTTAAATTGTTGTAGGCCATTATTATGTCTATATTTCTAGGGAAAGTCAAGTTACTCTCCTTGCCCCTGGTTAATATATGATGGGTTCAGGATATTGAATGTACTTTCCTTATATTTCTTCCTGATTCATTTTTAAGAGCTTAAAAAAGTGATCATGAAAAATAAAGTAGGAAAATTATTTATAAAGAATTATAGTACTACCAATGGAGCTCTTGTTTCTAGTTTAACAAAATTGTAATTTATGAGATCAAGGGGCTTCCAGATAAAATGTAATTCTAATAAAACCCTTTCATTTTCTTTTATGTTCTTCTATTCAGCTATTTATTTATTTATTAACATTTAATATGAAAATTATTGTGAAAGAATATTCCTTTTAGTGTAAATGCCAACAATTATACGTGATTTTTAAGTCACTAATACATAATAAAAGGCAAGGATGTTACTGGGAATTTAATTCATTCTTTCCTGTATTTGGACAATCAAACTGTTCCAAATTTTAGAGTATACTACAGATGAATTTTCTTTTTCAATAAAGTCCTGATGATTGAAACTGAGACAGGAAAATCTAATAATTGACCAACTTTTCTCACCTGAGGAAAACAAGTTAGTAGGTTTAGTAAACTAACAACAATTGCTTACTCAAACTTAATTTTGCTCATTATTTAATTTAGCAATATTAAATAATGAACTTTAAAGTGTAGATTTGTTTTCTTCAAATATGCAGTGATTTATAAGGAAATATGGGGAGTGGAAAGAAGCAAAATGAAAATGAGAACTAAATATGTAGGACATTTTAATTAATTCATTTAGCAAATAACATATGCTCAATATGCTACACATATTATATATTTTTGTAGAATATAGGAGGAGGGATTCATGTTACTTTCAAAGCTCTAATAATATTTCCAGAAGCAAGGGACATTTTATCTGGATCACATGCTTACTTTGTCCCTTAGAGAAGTCAGTTAACTGTATTCAGATTGAAGAAAGACCAGAAGTAAGAACCTCAGGAGGTCTTTCTTCAGGCAAGGTGTATGTTTGTGTTTCTGTGTGTGTGCGTGCATACATAGAGAAACACCTATGTAGCGCTGAGGAAATGTACAGACATTGTTTTAATTAAAAAGTTACAGGACATTATTGGCATTTGTTGACTGGGGGCCTAGGGTGACAAATGTTCTGTACATAAAGAATCGTGGTAGTTCCTGTGTGATTTGTGAATGTCTTGTATATTCAGGTAAAAGAAAATTTACATTTATTTATCTGAAACTATGTATTTAGCATTTCACATGTGAACTCAAATAATTTTTGTTGTTGTTCAGTTGCCAAATCATGTCTGAAACTTACAAACCCATAGACTAGGCATGCTAGGCTTCTCTGTACCCAAGCATGCTAGGGTATTCTGTCCTCCACTATCACCCAGAGTTTTCTCAAATTCATGTCTATTGAGTCACTGATGCTACCTAACCATCCCATCCTCTGTCATCCCTTCTCCTTTTGCCTTCAATCTTTATATGGTTTTAAATTTTGTACAGTTTAAAATTTTAGGAAGGCAACTACCATGTAAACTAAAGGGAAATTATAATTCTTAAATTTCTAATTTTATCAAAATTTCCTCAGAATTTTAGAAAACTGTTTCACTGAAAGCAATGTAGCACATAGAATTTGAATAGCTAATATAATGTATTTATATCAGTTTACATTTGTGGCTGTTATACTTACAGCAATTCTCTCTATACATGTGTGCAACTTATCTTTTAATCTTGTTTTGCTTGAGTATTTATGTATGACAACTATATATTTATTAGAAATGCATTGTATTTTCTATTTTTATATTTATGCCTTTAAATTATTCTTATTGAAATTGTATCTGCAAGTTATATTATCTGTTAAATTAATCCTATGATAACAAAGAGATTGTCAAAAATATTTATTGTAGAGAGGTTGATTACCATTAACCTAGGACATTTGCAAAACTAAGTGTAATTAGGCAGGGTTCTGTTAAAGATAAGATATCACAGTCTTAACTATTTTAGTTAAGAATATATTTAAAATAATAAGTAGGTAGAAACCTATATGCAGGTCAGGAAGCAACAGTTAGAACTGGACATGGAACAACAGACTGGTTCCAAATAGGAAAAGGAGTACGTCAAGGCTGTATATTGTCACCCTGCTTATTTAACTTATATCCAGAGTACATCATAAGAAACACTGGGCTGGAAGAAGCACAAGCAGGAATCAAGATTGCTGGGAGAAATATCAATAACCTCAGATATGCAGATGACACCACCCTTATGGCAGAAAGTGAAGAGGAACTAAAAAACCTCTCAATGAAAGTGAAAGTGGAGAGTGAAAAAGTTGGCTTAAAGCTCAACATTCAGAAAACAAAGATCATGGCATCTGGTCCCATCACTTCATGGGAAATAGATGGGGAAACAGTGGAAACAGTGTCAGACTTTACTTTTGAGGGACTCCAAAATCACTGCAGATGGTGATTGCAGCCATGAAATTAAAAGATGCTTACTCCTTGGAAGAAAAGTTATGACCAACCTAAGCAGCATATTGAAAAGCAGAGACATTCCTTTGCCAACAAAGGTCCATTTAGTCAAGGCTATGGTTTTTCCAGTGGTCATGTATGGATGTGAGCGTTGGACTGTGAAGAAAGCTGAGTGCCGAAAAATTGATGCTTTTAAACTGTGGTGGTGTTGGAGAAGACTCTTGACAGTCCCCTGGAGTGCAAGAAGATCCAACCAGTCCATTCTGAAGGAGATCAGCCCTGGAATTTCTTTGGAAGGAATGATGCTGAAGCTGAAACTCCAGTACTTTGGCCACCTCATGCAAAGAGTTGACCCATCGGAAAAGACTCTGATGCTGGGAGGGATTGGGGGCAGGAGGAGAAGGGGACGACCGAGGATGAGATGGCTGGATGGCATCACGAACTCGATGGACGTGAGTCTGAGTGAACTCCGAGAGTTGGTGATGGACAGGGAGGCCTGGCGTGCTGTGATTCATGGTGTCACAAAGAGTCGGACACAACTGAGCATCTGAACTGAATATGTAAAAATCATGAAGGTGGGAAAGCCTAAGGAAGTCTCACTGGAATCAGAAATATTGATTCCAGATCTGTTCTGAGCCTGTTAGGTTTAATTAAAAAAAAAAAAAAGGAAAGATGGAATTACATGTGCTTTTCATTCCTATGAAGTGAAGTGCAGTCTTTCAGTCATGTCCAACTCTTTACAACCCCATGGACTGAGGAGGAGCCCCTACCAGGCTCCTTCGTCCATGACATTTCCCAGGCAAGAATACTGGAGTGGGTTGCCATTTCCTTCTCTAGGAGACCTTCCCCATCCAGGGATTGAACCCAGGTCTCCCACATGGTAGGCAGACGCTTTACCATCTGAGCCACCAGGGAAGTCCTATAAAGCTCTATAAAATGGTTACAAGTACTAACAAGACCTCTGTTTCTTTTGCCACAGAAAAAAATCCTAAACCCTAAGAAAAGCATGAAAGAAGGAAAAGATACATAGCCGTCCTTTCTTCTATCTTCTAAAATTTATGGCAGGAGATAGTTGGTAGAATCTAAATCAGATCTGGAACGTTAGGAGCAAGCAAGTTCATTAGGGAAATACAGTTTTTATTCAAAATGTCTGTGGGTCCACCAAAATGTTAAGGCTATTATTATAAAAAAGTGGGGGAGGCAGATAAATGTTATAGTACCACTGGCTATCTCTACCACACTGAGTATCTAACAAAACGTTTGGGCTTTATACATCAGATTATAAAGGCTACATATAATATATACACAGTTATGCATGAAAGTTCTGTCCAGGGTGTCTAATAACTGTACAGAAGGCAGTGATCAAAACCATCCCCAAAAAAGAAATTCACAAGAAAGCAAAATGGTTGTCTGAGAAGGCTTTACAAATAGCTGAGAAGTGAAAAACAAGGGAGAAAGGGAAGGATATACCCAACTGAATGCAGAGTTCCAAAGAATAGTAAGGAGAGATAAGAAGGCCTTTTTCAATGAACAATTCAAAGAAATATTGGGAAAAAATAGAATGGGAAAGACTAGAGATTTCTTCAAGAAAACGGAAGATGTCAAGGGAAAATTTCATGCAAGGGTGGGCACAATGAAGGACAGAAAATTTAAGAATATAACAAAGGCAGAAGATTAAGATGAGCTGGTAAGAATGCACAGAAGAACTATACAGAAAAGGTCTTAATGACTGGGATAACCACGATGGTGTAGTCACTCATCTAGAGCCAGACATCCTGGAGTGTGAAGTCAAGTGGGCCTTTGAAAGCATCGCTATGAACAAAGCTGGAAGAGGTGATGGAATTTCAGTTGAGCTATTTCAAATCCTAAAAGATGATGCTATTAAAGTGCTGTATTCAATATGCCAGCAATTTGGAAAACTCAGTAGTGGCCACAGGACTAGAAAAGGTCACTTTTTATTCCAATTTCAAAGAAGGGCAATGACAAATTGCCCTGCACAATTGCACTCCTATTACATTCCTTGTGGGCTGCCGTCGATGGGGTCTCACAGAGTCAGACACAACTGAAGTGACTTAGCAGCAGCAGCAGCACATGCTAACAAAGTAATGCTCAAAATTCCACTAACTAGACTTCAGCAGTACATAAACCAAGAACGTTCAAACTGGATTTAGAAAAAGCAGAGGAACCAGAGAGCAAATTGCCAACATCCATCGGATCATAGAAAAAGCAAGACAATTCCAGAAAAACATCTACTTAAAAGTGTTTATGTGCTTGAAGGAAAGATAATTATAAAAATCCTTTTTGTGAAAGTCTCGTCTGACTCTTTGCTGCAACCCCATGAATAATACAGTCCATGGAATTCTCCAGGCCAGAATACTGGAGTGGGTAGCCGTTCCCTTCTCCAGGGGATCTTCCCAACCCAGGAATCAAACCAGGGTCTCCTGCATTGCAGGCGGATTCTTTACCAGCTGAGCCACAAGGGAAACCCAAGAATTCTGCAGTGGGTAACCTATTTCTTCTCCAGCTGACCTTCCTGACCCAGGAATCAAACTGGGGTCTCCTGAATTGCAGGTAGATTCTTTACCAACTGAGCTATCACGGAAGTCCGAAGTAATTCTAATTTGAATGAAATAAGAAATCTGACTCTTGTTATTTGAAACTATGAATCTTGAGTTACTTACATCTGAAGGCTTCCTTCAGTTATGTCTAACCAATTATGAACCAGACGCTTTCTACTTAAATATTGGTTTATATCATTTAAAAAATCATATTACTGAAATTAATTTCTTATCCCAAGAGAGCTTGGAAAAGTTAGAAAATGCTCATATTAACACTGAAAAACCACTACTGTAATAGAAATGATTATCAGATAGATTTATCTGTTAGGTAATTATTGTTGCTGCTGCATATTCATAAATCATAGTAATGTTTTTAATTTAATGAGTTTTAATTGTTACAGAATTGGTATTTTAAGTTTCCTAACGTTTTAGAAAGAGGACTCAACTTTAGCCTATAGAATTTATACTTGTAAAAAAACTTCAGCAATTTCCAAATGTATTAATTCTATACATGAACAATTTGGTTTTTATTTCTAAAATAAAAATAAATAATTCACATTGAAATTTGTAAGCTAAATTTTAATTTAGTTTATGATTAAAAGACTTTCCCTCAAAGTAATATCCTTCTCTTTGTTTCCCATTTTATTAAATCCTCGAAACCAAGGAATACTTATTGTTTTGTCTGAGAAAGATGAAGCAGGAGAATATCATGCTTACAGCTTGCTACACTACACAGAGGAGCAAGAAACAATGGCCTTGATATGTGTTTTACATTCTGACCTTGTATTCATAGTAGCAGTTTTTTGACAGGACACATACCCTGCTGCAGAGGAGACTGCCACATTTCTTGGAGTGAGGGGGTTGAATACTTAGAAGTAACACAATTCCTAAACATCCTTAGGTAGATGTCAATAATTAATTTGCATCTTTGATTCATTTGCATCTTTTTTATTCATTTAACTTTAATATATTTATTTGATGCAAATTAAATCCACCTTTCTATTTTGCCTAGTGGTCTAACAATATCCTTCCCAAGATCCATTATAAGAGAAAACAATGCTGTTCAGTGTAGCCATCCCAGTATCCTTGAGGCATTCCATTTCAATACACGCAGGGGGAGGAATAATTAAAGATGGTGAAACAGTAAGGAGTAACAGGCTAGAACAAAGTCAAGCTGCCATAAGAATCCTAAATGAGACATGTCTAATAATGAGTTGACTACAAAATATACAATTCCATGAATTGATACCAGCTGACTTGGCCTCTGTTAGTATGTAAGGTGGCAAATTAAAGCATCTTTATGTGTGATTCTGTTAAAGCCCACTGATGATTCAGATATTCCTACAATGTGAATTATCATAGTATTTGAATGCCTAAAATCCAGATATAAACTCCCAATAGCAAGATGAAACACAGGATATTTACTGCCTTGTTAAGAATTCTTGCTGTTAAGAACTGTATTATTATAGCATATTATACTATACTTTTAGGTTACTTTTCTCCCGGTAGCTCAGCTGATAAAGAATTTGCCTGCAATGCAGGAGACCCCAGTTCAATTCCTGGGTTGGGAAGATCCACTGGAAAAGAAATAGGCTACCCACGCCAGTATTCTTGTGCTTCCCTAGTGGTTCAGACCATAAAGAATCTGCCTGCAATGCAAGAGACCTGGATTAGATCCGTGGGTTAGGATAAATCCCCTGGAGAAGAGAATGGCTATCCACTCCAGTGTTTTGAACTGGAGAATTCCATGGACAGAGGAGCCTGGGAGGCCATGGTCCATGGGGTCACAAAGAGTCAGACACAGCTGAGTGATTTTCACTTTCTTTTTCCTCCACTGAAAGGTAGATTTTGTAATTGTAAAATACATCTATGTGGCAAAAAAAAAAAAAAAGAGGATGGTCAAATTGATGACTACATTTTAGTCAGAACTAATATTCTACAAATGCCTTTTATTATATACTTTATAAATCAGGGTATCTTCTAGTTTAGTGGAAAAAATATACCTATAATTTATCACACTTGAATAAGCAAGATGTAGGCAGTAAAATTATAGAGGAAAATGTGTGTATTTCACTAGTCCCTTAAAATGTACAGTTGACCCATGAACAATATGGGTTTGAACTGTGTGAGTCCATTTATATGATTTTTTTTCCCCCAATGGTAAGTACTAGAGTACTGCGTGATCCACAGTTGGTTGAATCCATAGATGGAGGCGCTGTGGATACTGACAGCAGGCTATACAAGATTTTTAACCATTCAGAGTTCAGTAACCGTAACATACACTCCCTGGTGCCTCTGTTGTTCAAAGACCAACCACATTTACTGAGGCTATTCTTCTGATGCCCTAGCTGAAAACTAGTCTCCCTAAGAATTCTGAATAGTCTGAGGTATTGAAAAATATTAAATAATTACTATCAGTCACAAAATATAGTGAACCTTGGAAATTTTATTTCTGAAAAAAACTTTTTTGATCTAAAATTTCTGATTTACCACTTTCTCTAATCTGTCACATGGATACAAAAAAGCATAAAGTTCTTAGAAAAAAACACAGCATTGCCAACATGGATCTTTGCTGTCATTCGTATAGTTTTCCAAAGATAATCTATAAATGTGTTGTATCTTTCACATAAAGATGAGCCATTGAATGAAGATGCACTGGGTACCAATGTCAGTTCAGTTCAGGTCAGTCGCTCAGTCGTGTCCGACTCTTTGCGACCCCATGAACCGCAGCACGCCAGGCCTCCCTGACCATCACCAACTCCCGGAGTTCACTCAGACTCACGTCCATCGAGTCCGTGATGCCATCCAGCCATCTCATCCTCTGTCGTCCCCTTCTCCTCCTGCCCCCAATCCCTCCCAGCATCAGAGCCTTTTCCAATGAGTCAACTCTTCACATGAGGTGGCCAAAGTACTGGAGTTTCAGCTTTAGCATCATTCCTTCCAAAGAAATCCCAGGGCTGATCTCCTTCAGAATGGACTGGTTGGATCTCCTTGCAGTCCAAGGGACTCTCAAGAGTCTTCTCCAACACCACAGTTCAAAAGCATCAGTTCTTCGGTGCTCAGCCATCTTCACAGTCCAACTCTCACATCCATACATGACCACTGGAAAAACCATGGCCTGGACTAGAAGGACCTTTGTTGGCAAAGTAATGTCTCTGCTTTTGAATATGCTATTTAGGTTGGTCATAACTTTTCTTCCAAGGAGTAAGCGTCTTTTAATTTCATGGCTGCAGTCACCATCTGCAGTGATTTTGGAGCCCCAAAAATAAAGTCTGACACTGTTTCCACTGTTTCCCCATCTATTTCCCATGAAGTGATGGGACCGGACGCCATGATCTTCATTTTCTGAATGTTGAGCTTTAAGCCAACTTTTTCACTCTCCTCTTTCACATTCATCAAGAGGCTTTTTAGTTTTTCTTCACTTTCTGCCATAAGGGTGGTGCCATCTGCATATCTGAGGTTTATTGATATTTCTCCCGGCAATCTTGATTCCAGCTTGTGTTTCTTCCAGTCCAGCGTTTCTCATGATGTACTCTGCATAGAAGTTAAATGAGCAGGGTGACAATATACAGCCTTGACGTACTCCTTTTCCTATTTGGAACCAGTCTGTTGTTCCATGTTCTGTTCTAACTGTTGCTTCCTGACCTGCAGACAGGTTTCTCAAGAGGCAGGTCAGGTGGTCTGGTATTCCCATCTCTCTCAGAATTTTCCACAGTTGATTGTGATCCACACAGTCAAAGGCTTTGGCATAGTCAATAAAGCAGAAATAGATGTTTTTCTGGAACTCTCTTGCTTTTTCCATGTAGAAGACACCAACTGAGGCTTTAAAGAATAGAGGTAAAACAGAAGCAAATTCTTTTCTGAGAAAGATAGCAGTATAGGTGAAAAAATAACATATGTACACTAGTAACTAAATAGTCATCATCCTCTCTCATGAATTAATATAATGTACAGGAAATCAATAGATATATAGGATATGGGGAAAAACACTTATCAATCAACTTGATCCAATTGATATCTGTAAAATGCTCTACACAACAAAAATAGGACACACACTCCTGTCAAGATTCCAGAAGATAGATCATATTCTAGCCTTAAAATAAACTTGGAAAAACATTTTTTGTAAAGAAATTATACAAAGCATATTGTTTATGATAATAGTACTAGAAACCAACAGTGAAAAAAATGTCTGGAGAATCCACAAATATTTGGAATCTAAACTACAAACATGAAACACTCTCAGTCAGAGAGTGTGTCTCAATAGAGATTACAAAAGATTTTTATCTGAATAAAAGTGATAATGCATCATATCAAAATTTGTGAAAAGCATGTAAGTAGGGCTTCCCTTGTGGCTCAGTCGGTAAAGCGTCTGCCTACAATGCGGGAGACCCGGGTTCGATCCCTGGGTCAGGAAGATCCTCTGGAGAAGGAAATGGCAACCCACTCCAGTACTCTTCCCTGGAAAATCCCATGGACGGAGGAGCCTGGTAGGCTACAGTCTATGGGGTCACAAAGAGTCAGACACGACTGAGTGACTTCACTCACTCACTCAATATTTAGAGGACGTTTGTAACATTTAAATGCTATAGAAAGGTAGAAAGGTCTGAAGTCTGTAATATTTCTCCTTATGGATAATGAAAAACAAGAATAATTTAATAAAGCAAGCAAAAGGAAGGAAATAGTAAATGTGGTATTTGTGGTGAAAGAAAAGACAGATAGAACAATAGAACAGAACAGAATACAGAGCTCAGAAAGAAACCCACACAAATAAACTCATTTAGTTTTTGACAAAGGAGCAAAGACACCTCAAAAGACACATGGTAGTTATTTCAGAAGATAGCACTAAGGGAACTGGACATCGGCATGCAGATTAATAATATCTAAGCACAGACCTTATACCTTTCACAAAAAATAACTCAAAATGCATTGCAGACCTGAATGTAAAAACACAACAGCAACAAAAAAAAAAACTATGAAATTTCTAGAAGATATCATAGGAGCAAATCTGGATGTTCTTAAATTTGATGGTGTGAGGTGATACCTGATTGTAGTTTTGATTGACATTTCTCTAGTAATTAGTGATGTTGATCATCTTTCCATGTGCTTTTTGGCCATCTGTATGTCTTCTTTGGAGAGATATCTATTTAGATTTTCTGCCTATTTTTTGATTGGGTTATTAGCCCTTGTGTTTGTTTGTTTGATACTAAGCTGCATGAGCTGTTTATATATTTTGGAGACTAATCCCTTGTCAATTGCTTTATTTGAAAATGTTTTCTCCCATTCTGAAGGTTGTCTTTTTGTTTTGTTTGTGGTTTTCTTTGCTATGCAAAAGCATTTAACTTAAGAGTTTCATAGAAATACCACATGACCCAACAATCCCACTCCTGGGCATACACCCAGAGAAAACCATAATTTCAAATGATAGACATATCTCAATGCTCATTGAAACACTTTGCAATAGCCATATATTGGAATATATGTGTATTTTGGAATATATATATATATATATGATATTTCTCAGCCATAAAAAAAACTAAATAATGCCATTTGCCACAGTGTAGATGGACCTAGATATTTTCATACTGAGTGAAGTAAGCCAGATACAGAAAAACAAACATTATATGATGCTGCTTATATGTGGAGTCTAAACAAAAGGGATACAAATGAATTTATTTACAAACAGAAGTAGAGTTTTGAATGTAAAAAACAAACATGGTTACCATGGGATGGAGAAGGGATAAATTAGGAGATTGAGACTGATATTCACACAATAATATATGTGTGTGTGTGTGTATTTATATAAAACAGACAGCTAATAAGAACCTGCTTTATAGGCAAAGAACTCTACTCAGTACTCTGTAAAGGCCTATATGGGAAAAGAATCCAAAAAAGAAGAATGGATATATGTGTATGTACAACTGATTCACTTTGTTGTACAACTGAGACTAACACAACATTGTAAATCAATTATACTCCAATAAAAATGAAGGAAAAAAAACAGGTAAAATATATTGAAAAATATTAGAACCCTACCAAGAAAGTTAGAATCTTAGAATTAGAATCAAGAAGCCCACATGAATTCCAGAGGGGCACAGCTGGTATTTGGTATTATATTGAAACTGGAGCTGATTATACAGAGTGAAGTAAGCCAGAAAGAAAAACACCAATACAGTATACTAACACATATATATGGAATTTAGAAAGATGGTAATGATAACCCTATATGTGAGACAGCAAAAGAGACACAGATGTAAAGAACAGACTTTTGGACTCTGTGGGAGAGGGCGAGGGTGGGATGATTTGGGAGAATGGCATTGAAACATGTATACTATCATGTAAGAAACGAATCGGTAGTCTAGGTTCAATACAGGATACAGGATGCTTGGGGCTGGTGCACTGGGATGAGCCAGAGAGATGATATGGGGAGGGTGGTGGGAGTGGGGTTCAGGGTTGGGAACTCATGTACACCTGTGGTGGATTCATGTCAATGTATGGCAAAACCAATACAGTATTGTAAAGTAAAAAAATAAAATTTAAATTAAAAAAAATCAAAAAAATAATAATGTTTTCATTCCAAAACTATGAACATATACAGAGAAACTGAGAAAGCTTAACAAACTCACATGACTGGAGGAGGGAATAATATAGAATAGAAAAACAGCAACAACAAAGTCCTTCACGTCCTAATGAGAAGGAGGTGCCTTGGTAAAAACTGCAAGCTTTCACACGGGAACTGAAATATAGATGAACCAACATAGATGGGCTGAAGCCAGCTTCAAAAACTTCAGTTACTGAGTAGGAAAAGATGAGCCAGATTATTAGGGCTTTCTAACAAAAGCAAAACTAACATACAGAGCGTCAAATTATTGCTACAGTTTTTGAAATGAAAATATTTGACTGAAGAAAAATATAAAAAGTAGACAGTAGGGATAATTGAGTACCCAGAAAATAGACTTATCAGACATCAAGTTCAAAATGACAGCATTTAATATATCCCATGAATTAAAGTCGAGACATTCATCACACTACTTAAAACTATTAAAGAATAAAATAAAAATTCTGGAACTAAAATAGAGTAACTAGAATTAAGAACTCAGTGAATGAGTTTAACAGCAGATAGTTGAAATTGAAGCAGATGAATTGGAAGAGATACTATGACAAAAGCCATGAATTAGGGATATAATCAAAAGGTGTAAATACATAGGAATTCATTCTTAGAAGAAGAGAAGAGAAAATGAAGTAGAAACTGAAATTTTTAAGTAATTTTCTGAATTTTTCCAAGACTAAAAAATGAAACCAAGGTGTAGAAGTACTATGAGCCTGAAGTTAGATAAACAATGATTAAATTATTAAGAACTAATGATGTAATAAAACTCTGACAACCAAATAATATAATAATATCCTAAAAGCAGCTAGAGGTTAAAAAGATACATTACTTTCAAGGAACAACAAAAACTTAAGAACTAACTTTTCAACAGAAACAATGGATATCAGAAGACAAAGTAATGATATCCTTCTTTATTGTTTCTGTTGAAAAGTTAGTACTTAGGTTTCTGTTGTTCCTTGAAAGTAATGGAAACAGTGACGGATTTTATTTTCTTGGGTTCTAAAATCACTGCAGATGGTGACTGCAGCTATGAAATTAAAAGACACTTGCTACTTGGAAGAAAAGCTATGACCAACCTAGACAGCATATTATAAAGCAGAGACTTTGCCCACAACTGTCTGCCTAGTCAAAGCCATGGTTTTTCCAGTAGTCATGTATGGATATAAGAGTTGGACTATAAAGAAAGCTGAGCACTGACTGAAGAATTGATGCTTTTTGAACTATGCTGTTGAAGGAGACTCTTGAGAGTCCCTTGGACTGCAAGGAGATCCAACCAGTCCATCCTAAAGGAAATCAGTCCTGACTATTCATTGGAAGGACTGATGCTGAAGCTGAAACTCCAATATTTGGTCCACCTGATGCGAAGAACTGACTCATTTGAAAAGACTCTGATGCTGGGAAGGATTAAAGGCGGGAGGACAAGGGGACAACAGAAGATGAGATGGTTGGATGGCATCACCGACTGGATGGACATGAGTTTGAGCAAGCTCTGGGAGTTGGTGATGGACAGGGAATCCTGGCGTGCTGCAGTCCACGTGGTTGCAAAGAGTCGGACACGACTGAGCAATTGATCTGAACTGAACCCCCACCCCCACCCTCACACTGGTAAATAGTTTGTTCTTTACATGTGAGTCTGCTTTTTTTTTGTTATATCCACTAGTTTTATTTTTCAGATTCCACATATTAGTGATATCATATAGCATTTATTGTTCTCTCTCTGACTCATTTCACTTAGCATAATGCCATTCAGGGCCATCCATGTTGTGGCAAATAGCAGAATTTCATTTTTCACGGCTGAGTGTGTGTGTGTTTCACTCTTCTTTATCAATTCATCTGTTATTGGACACAGGTTGTTTTCATATCTTGGGAATTGTAAATAACCTGCTGTGAACATTGGGGTGCAGGTATCTTTTAAAATTAGTGTTTTTTCTATTTTCAGATATATACTCAGGAATGGAATTGCTGGATCATATGGTAGCCAGCTTTTTAGTTTTTGGCGAAGCCTTCATACTGTTTTCCATGGTAGCTGCACCAATTTACATTCCCACCGATAGTGTATGAGGGTTGCCTTTTCTCCACATCCTTACCATCATCTGTTATTTGTGTTATTTTAGATGACAGCCATTCTGACAGGTGTTAGGTGATATATCATTGTGTTGTTGTTGTTAATTTATTTTTAACTGGAGAATAATTGCTTTATAATATTTCATTCACATCTGCTGTACAACAACATGAGTCAGTTCTAAGTATACATACATCCGCTCTCTATTGAGCCTCATTCCCACCCCACCCCCCAATCACACTCCTCTAGGTCATCTCAGAGCCCCAGGCTGAGGTCTCTGTGTTATACAGCAGCTTTTCATTAGCTATCTATTTTACACATGAGCAACTTCACTTTAACTTTTCACTTTCCTGCATTGGAGAAGGAAATGGCAACCCACTCCAGTGTTCTTGCCTGGAGAATCCCAAGGATGGGGGAGCCTGGTGGGCTGCCGTCTATGGGGTCGCATAGAGTCGGACACGACTGAAGCGGCTTAGCAGCAGCAGCAAGCAGCATATACGTGTCAATGCTACCCTCTCAATTTGTCCCACCCTTTTCTTGCCCTGCTGTGTCCGTACGTCCATTCTCTATGTCTGTGTCTTGCCTTGCCCTGGAAATAGGTTCGTCAGTACAATTTTTCTAGATTCCATGTATATGATGTTTATGTATGATTAATATATTTGTTTTTCTCTTTCTGACTTAATTCCCTCCAACAGGCTCTAGATTCATTCACCTCACTATGACTGACTTAAATTCATTCCTTTGTATTGGTGAGTAATAATCTTTTATATATATGTACCACAACTTCTTTCTCTATTCATCTATTGTTGGACATCTAGGTTGCTCCCATGTCCTGGCTATTGTAAAAAGTGCTGCAATGTAAATTGGGGTACATGTGACTTTTTGAATTATGGTTTTCTCAGGTATATGCCCAGTAGTGGGATTGCTGGAAGGTTTATTCCTAGTTTGTTAAGGAATATCCATACTGTTTTCCAAAATGGCTATATCAATTTACATCCCCATCAACAGTGTAGGAGGGTTCCACATCCTCTGCACCATTTATTGTTTATATATTTTTAAAATTTATTTATTTTTAATTGAAGGATAATTGCTTTACAGAATTTTGTTGTTTTCTGTCAGACATCAACAAGAATCAACCATAAGTATATATATATCCCCTCCCTCTTGAACCTCTCTCCCAATTCCCTCCCTATTCCACCCCTCTAGATTGTTACAGCGCCCCTCTTTGAGTTCCCTGAGACATAGAGCAAGTTCCCATTGAGTATCTATTTTACATATGGTAATTTAAGTTTTCATGTTGCTCTCTCCATACATTTCATGTTTGTAGATGTTTTGATGATGGCCATTCTAATTGGTGTAAGGTGATACCTCATTATAATTTTGACTTTCTTTTCTCTAATAATGAGCAATGTTGAGCATCTATTCATGTGTTTGTTGGCCATCTATATGTGTTCTTTGGAGAAATGTCTGTATAGATCCTCCATCTATCTTTTGAGTGGGTTGTTTGCTTTTCTGACATTGAGCTGCATGAGCTGCTTATATTTTTGGAGATTAATCCTTTGTCAGTTGCTTCTTTTGCAATTATTGTTTTTTTCATTCTGAGGGTTGTCTTTTCATCTTAATTATAGTTTTCTTTGCTGTACAAAAGTGTTTAAGTTTGATTAAGTTCCATTTGTTTAGTTTTGTTTTTATTTCCATTTCTCTAGGAGGTAGTTAAAAAAAAGATCTTACTGTGATTTATGTCAAAGATTTCTCTTCCTATATTTTTGTCTAAGACTGTTGTAGTTTCTGGTTTGACATTCAGGTCTTTAATCCATTTTGAGCTTATTTTTGTGTGTGGCATTAGGAAGTGTTCTAATTTCATTATTTCACATGTAGCTGTCCAGTTTTCCCAGAAACACTTACTGAAGAAATTGCCTTTTCTCTACTGCATATTCTTGCTTCCTTTGGCTATTGTATGGTGCCCACAGGTATGTGGATTTATATCTGGGCTTTCTATCTTGTTCCATTAATCTATATTTCTGTTTTGTGCCAATACCATACTGTCTTGATGACTGTAGCTTTGTAATATAGTCTGAAGTCAGGAAGATTGACTCCTTTATTTTTGATTCAGGGTCTTTTATGTTTCCATACAAATTGTGAATTTTTTTTGGTTATTGTTCTAGTTCTATGCAAAATGCCATTGGTTATTTGATAAGGATTTCATTGAATCTGTAGATTGCTTTGGGTAATATAGTCATTTTCACAGCACTGTGAATTTATTTGCATTTACTTGACAATTAGTGTTGGTGGTTTAGTCACTAAGTTGTGTCTGACTCTTGTGACCCCATGGACTGTAGCCTGCCAGGCTTCTCTGTCCATGGGATTCTCCAGGCAAGAATACTGGAGTGGGCTGCCATTTCCTTCTCTGGGAATCTTCTGGACCCAGAAATCAAATTTGGGTCTCCTGCATTGCAGGCAGATTATTTACTGACTGAACTATGAGGGAGTCTTTGCAACCCCATGGACTGTAACCTTCAAGACTAGCTCAGCAAGCAGAGTTTCCAAAAGCATGATACGGTGGGAGAATGAGAAACAAGACACAAGAATTCAGTGAAAAGCGAGGATCAGGGGACCAACACCTCTCCGAGGTGAAGGTGCTGAAACTGAATCTAAGCCAGCTTTATTATACTTTCAGCTGTGAAGGAAAGAATATGTGGGGAGTTAAGCTATAACTCATATGGCCTTGAGGGCCAAAGGAAAAAGTGATCATTAACCAATGAGTAACTAAAAAATAGTAATCAATAACAAATCAGTAACTAAGACTCATATTCTTATCTATAGATTTCCCACCAGATATGTAAAACATGTGACTCTGAGATGCCAGTTAGGAAACAGTCTGGGATCGATTTTCCAACCCCAGGATCATATCTTGTTTTCAAGACTATGAACTGTACCCTCTGGACTTGTTCCAAGAGGGTCATGCCTTATAGCATCCAGTTTATCAATAGTTATAGATTTCTTTTGCGGCCCTTGCCGGGGCCTGCTTTTCTTTTATTCTTCCTGTCTCCTACAGTAGCCCACTAGGCTCCTCTGTCCATGGGATTCTCCAGACAATTAGTGATGTTGATAGCTCTTTCATGTGTTTGTTAGCCATCTATCAGCATGTTCTTTTTTGAAAATGTCTTTTTAGTTCTTCTGTCCATTTTTAAATTGAGTTTCTTGGTTGAATGGTTTGAGCTGTTCATATATTGAAAATCAGTCCCTTATTAGTCATATTATTTGCAAATATTTTCTCCCATTCAGTAGAACCTCCCTTTTCACTTTGTCAATAAATTCCTTTCCTGTGAAGGAACATTTAAGTTTAATCACATCCTACTTATTTATTTTTTATTTTATTTCCTTTACTTTAGGGGACAGAATTTTAAAAAATATATTGCTATGATTTATGTCAAAGAGTTTTCTGCCAATTTTTTCCTATAGGGATGTTATAATATCCAATCTTACATGTAGGTCTTTTGGACCAATCCAGTGTGAGTTTATTTTTGTACACATGCTAGAGAACATTCTAATTTCATTCTTTTACATGTAGCTGCCCAGGTTTCCCAGTGCCACTTATTGAAAAGACTGTCTTTTCTCCACTGTATATCCTACCTTTCTTTATAATAAAATCTACATATATTTTGAACTTCAGTATACTTCTAAATAATTGATATATTAAAGAAAAATAACAATGCTAATTTGAAAATATTAAAAATTAAATGACAATAAAAATACTATTCACTAAATGATGCAGGGCAGCTACAGCCATTTTTGAAAGAAAATATCATTTATTGTATATACATATAAATTTATTAGAATAGAAAGGCAAAAAGTTGCTAATCATCATTGCTTCTAAAAAGTTAGAAAAAGAACAGAAAATTAAATCTAACAAGTAGAAGATAAGAAAATGGCCATAAATTAATCAATTGTATAGTGCTGTTGAGCACTGTCCCTTCTCTTTGAGGAACATGAAAGATATCCCCTCTTTCATCCAGTAATTGTAACTTTAAAAGAACCATATTTGAGGAGTGTAAATGCCTAAAAGAAGAGAAGACTTACATCATATTTTCTAGTCAGAAATATATTGAATGGTGCAATTGCTATCTTGCTATCGAGCTATCTTCTGGCATGTCAGATTACTATTTATATTTGTGACTGTTTATATTCACTTTGTGGCTATTTATAGTCTATGGAGAAAAGGTTAAATTAGTTTAAATGCAATGCCTGTTTGCTATTTTCTAAGCATTATGCTCATTTCAGTTCAGTCACTCAGAAGTGTCCGACTCTTTGCAACCCCATGAACCGCAGCATGCCAGGCCTCCCTGTCCATCACAAATCCCAGAGTTTACCCAAACTCATATCCATTGAGTGTGCCATCCAACCGTCTCATCCTCTGTCATTCCCTTCGCCTCCTGCCCTCAATCTTTCCCAGCATCAGGGTCTTTTCAAATGAGTCAGCTCTTCATATCAGGTGGCCAAAGTATTGGAGTTTCAGCTTCAGCATCAGTCCTTCCAGTGAATATTCAAGACTGATTTCCTTTAGGATGGACTTCTCCTTGCAGTCCAAGGGACTCTCAGAGTCTTCTCCAACACCACAGTTCAGAAGTATCAATTCTTTTGCGCTCAGCTTTTTTTATAGTCCAACTCTCACATCTATACATTATGTTAGATTACTTAAACTGCACACCAATTACTTGATAATGCATTTATTTCCAATTTCCAACTAGAAGCTGAAGCTTAGGAAGGTTTAAACAATACGTATAAGACATAAAATTATTGTATCATTTCAGTTTCTTGGGGTTAAAGACTCATACCTGAATTCTCATGTCTTCAGGCTCAGACTGAAACCACCAGACTTCTTGATTTTTCATCTTGCAAGTGTCCAGTTATGGGAATTTTTCTTCATAATTGTGTGAAGCTATTTCTATAAAAATTTCATTTTATATTTTATTTGTTTGTTATATTCCAGTTGATTCTGTTTCTCTGGAGAACACTGACTAATACAAGGTTAAACATTTTACATCAAAAATTTTCAGCTCAAAGTCCAAAAGATAATAAGAAATCTGAATTTATTAAATATGATTACTTTTTTCATTGAGTTTCAAATTTTACTTTTGATAACATGAGAGGACTTCCCAGGTAAAGAATCTGCCTGACAATACAGGGGATTCAGGAGCTGTGGGATCAGTCGCTGGGTTGGGAAGATCCCCTGGAGGAGGGCATGGCAACCCTCTCCAATATTCTTGCCTGGAGAATCCCATGGACAGAGGAGCCTGGCGGCTACAGTCCATAAGGTCCAAAGAGTCTAACACGACTTAGCACAGCACGACAACATTAGATGGTAATTTAACACTTTATGAACGTGAAGCTTTTTTTTTTTTTTTTAATTATAGTAACAGGCTTTGTCCTAATATTGAAATTATTTCCCTTCTCTGAAACAGTCATCCATCTGAAACTATCAGATAAAATGTGGACATATCAGCATGGACAATAATTCTGGTGTTGTAAAATCTTACCTTATAAAACATTGCAATTTGGTGAGGACTTTAAAACACATGTTTGTATTTCAGTTAAGTTAGAATACAAGAGCCCAGTTGGTACAAGAGCCCGATTAGAGCTTGAGGAAAAATTCTGGAATCGCGTTGGACCAGGTGATGACATTCCAGGTGATGACAGGGTTTGAAATTTTTTCAGTGTAAATTCAGAGGCACCCGGGGATTTTTACTTTTATTTTTTCCCAAGAGTAAATCTTTTTGGTAAAAGACTTATAGCTCCTGGATTCTTGCTAGCCTGCCTGAATCACTTATATTTTTGCTTCTAATTCCAGCTACAGAACTCATCATTAGGACATTCAAAGCATCCTTGTGCTTTGGATTATTTGTGTTCAATCTCCATCAATTCTTATGTTTCCCTTTGTTGTTTAATCAGAATTGATGTGTCATATAAAGAAACAAAAACATGTCATTTTCTTCATGATTTTATTTGATGTGTAGTTAAAACAGATCAGTGTGAATTTAGAATTTTATTTTATTTTATTTTAGTTTTAGTTTTTAATGTACTGGTATTTTGAATTTATTTTTTTACTTTACAATTCTGTATTGGTTTTGACATACATTGACATGAATTTAGAATTTTAAAAAATCAGATTGCCACTCTCAATCTGCAGTTTAACATTGAAAAGTAAGTTTCAATTCTTCCCCTACCTTTGAATCAAATAAAAGACCTGTTATTGCCTTTGACTTAAAGGCAGTAAAGACATAAGCATGTCTTTGACACTTTTCCCTGCACGGTGATTATCTATAGTTTATTATTCAGGCCAGTTATTATGCTTTCATTGCCATGGGTTTCAATTAAGCCAGGTGCTTAAGAACATACACATTTAATGTGTTATTTCAGTGAATGCAACACTAGACTGTCAAGATGACAAAAAATTCCTGAGCCCAAATTACCCAAGCTTTAGGTAATGTGATCTGTATTAACAGAGCAGCTCTCTTAGCAATATTTTACTTTGAATAGTATAATAAAAGGTAGCTGGCATCATCAAATAGTTAGTTATTATGAATTTGAGGAGAGTTTTGAAACCTCAAGCTAGAGAGCAACCAAAATTCCATTAAAATAAGGAATTGAATCAAAGAAGTTCTATCACCACTACACTGATACAACCTAATAAAACTGTGCTATTAATTCCTGGATGAATGGCTTTGTTCAGACAGACATGTTTCTAGAAAATATAAGCGTGTGTATCTCACCTGATTTAGCCAGTTAGATAATGTGTATGGTTTGAAAGACTTTCAACCTCATACAAAATAATTAAGAATATAATACACATATATGTAATATATATATATACCATATATAGTATATATATATAATACAAATATAAAATATGGCACACTACATAGTACATATGTATTATATAAAACATAAACATATTAAGAATACTCCAATTCTATAGTTTCTATATATTCTCTATACATACTACACAATTTATACATACATATAGTATGTAATAATCATATTTGCATGCAAGTAATGATCTACATTAGGAATATTCCTCTAAAGTAACTTATGTCCTAGTATTTAGTGGTTAGTAAGGCCACTGTAAGTCTTTTAATATAATTTAGAGCTTATGGTTAAAAAATAGCAGAACAAACACAGAAATACCTCCTGAATTTCTGAAGCCAGACTGAAATTACACTAATTGGATATAAATAAACAGGTAGAAATCCTCATGACCAAAACAATGGGGAAAGAGACAACAGCACTAGCATTTGAAAACAAGAAAGATGGGTGAATACTGACTGAACTAGTAGATTTGAGCCAGATAAAATCTAAGGCACCAAAATGACCAGAAGTAACTTTCAGACCAATTCTTAAAAGACTCAGAAATCAGTAGCCATAGGAAACTATGATGGAGAAGGCAATGGCAGCCCACTCCAGTACTCTTGCCTGGAAAATCCCATGGACACGGATGGAGGAGCCTGGAAGGCTGCTGTCTATGGGGTCACACAGAGTCGGACACGACTGAACAACTTCACTTTCACTTTTCACTTTCATGCATTGGACAAGGAAATGGCAACCCACTCCAGTGTTCTTGCCTGGAGAATCCCAGGGACAGGGGAGCCTGGTGGGCTGCTGTCTATGGGGTCGCACAGATTCGGACACGACTGAAGCGACATAGCAGCAGCAGGAAACTATGAAAGTGGAAGTGAATGGATAGGAAAAGCAGAGAGATTCAGATTTATCTTCTTCAATCATCTCATAAGTGACTGTCCTGACTTTTTCTGAAAGAAGAGGAAGGAATAATTTGGACAAAGTGGATCTGAGTGAGTCTAACTGGATTTCAGCATGTGTTTTGAAGTTGCTGGAGTTATACTACAAAATGTATCTGCTTTGTATTCTTCTTTGGAAAACTACTGGAGGATGTTTTTCCCCCAAACAACAGAGTAAGCAAAGAAGTAGAAGACCTAAGATACAAGGGATTTAAAAACCATCACAGAAAAGAGGGACAGAACACCAGGTTGATGTGAAATGGAGATGCTAGAATGACATTTGTTGATTAGGGCTGTCAGAAGGAAGCCAGTCACCTTTGGAGAATGAAGAGAGGGGGCCCTAGAAGATGTCCTGATGGTACCAGTGTTTTAATACTCTGAATGCAGGGTTATGCATCTAGAGAGAATCACGTGATGATTAATCATAGGCATGTGGATTACTAATCACAATAGAAAAACACTATTAATATCATGGAAACAAAAAGTTGTATAGGAAACAAATTGTAAATTTAGTATAATGCTTTAGCTGTAACTTCTATTTTCAGTCACAATAGTGTAAATATTTGTGTCTGTTTTCTGTTGCCATGTAATAAATCATCACCAGACTTAACAGCTTAAACACACACACACAGACACACACACACACACACACACACACACACATCTATCTCCTAGTTTAACAAGTCAGGAGTCCAGGCAAAGCATAGCTGGGTTTTCTCATGAGATGTCAAGTAATGTGTTGAGGATGCTGTGTTTCTTTCTGGAACACATGGTCCTTTTACAAATTTATGTAGTTGTTGGAAGGAGTCAATTCCTTGTGGTTGTGTGATGATAGTCTTGCTGGCTGGAAGAAACCCTTAGCTTCTAGAGGCCATCAGCAGTTCCCTGCCATGTTCCCCTTCCTGTAGGCAGGCCGCCACCTGATTGCTTCTTCAAGGCACGCAAGAGGGTTTCTTGCACTACTCTGCTAATATAGAGTTTTACAAAATAATTTAATTGAGACTGGCAGCCTATTTATCACCTTTCCCATACTGCATTGAAAATAATAAACACACATTCTACCCACATTCAAGGGGAAGGGATTTTACAGGATGAAGATCATGATAGCCAATTTAGATTTTTGCTTAGCATGATATTTAATACAGATTTAAATAAAAGTTATGAAATGACTGTAGAAATATGCGTGTGAGAGTGCTCAGTCATGTCCGACTCTTTGCCACCCCATAGACTGTAGTGCAACAGGCTCCTCTGTCCATGGAGTTTTATAGGCAAGAATAATGGAGTGGGGCCATTTCTTTCTCCAGTGTTGGGAGATAGAGGAAGGCAAAGTAGATGAAGGAGATATATATATGTAAAATCTCACTGACTCTTCATACTCTAGCAGTTGATAGTATGTAAAACCAAACACTAAATATTATATATTTTTATTTTTATTAACACCAAAAGCATTTTGTATTGGAATATAGCCAATTAACAATGTTGTGATAGTTTGTGGTGAACAGTAAAGGGACTCAGCCATATGTATACATGTATCCATTCTCCCCCATAACCCTTCCCATCCAGGCTAGTATAGAACATTAAGCAGAGTTCCATGTACTATACAATAGGTTGTTGGTGGTTATCTTTTAACACTAAATAATATTAGCCTGAGAAAATAACAAGGGAATATGGAGGGAAAATCAGAAGAATTGCATTTAATCCTTTATATATATGTATACATATACATAAATATATATATATTTGAAAAATGAAAACTGAATCAGAAAACTATATAAATAGCATATGAACTAAATAGCAGCTATAGGATCTGAGAGAAGCAAATAGATATTAGAAATACTGTGGAAAGGTAGGGGAGAAAGAAAAAGAGTTGACTTATGCTTTTATATAGAATTATAGAAGCAGAGATGATTAAGCATTCCAGGGAATATTTCTGTAAAACTCATGTAAGTATAAGCAGAGAATTTAATACGTGTTTCCATTGGTTTACTTTTAAGAATATTTTCTCCACTATGTGTTTTTCAAAAAATAAATAAAAGTCAATAAGACAGTTTGTCAGAAAAACCACAGATAATTAGGTAATAGTAGTTTAAGTGAAGCTTGTTGAATTAATTTTTCAATTATGATTTTATCTGGTCAGTTACTCAATAAAGGAAAATTTAATATTTTAATTTGACAAACAACTGATATGAAAACAATACAAGAAAATAGAAAGATATGATTAGAAAGGTATTAATATTTACCTAAGAAGTTGAAGTTAGTTATAGATATATCATTTGAAACGTTTTTATTAGGAAGTTAAAGTCCAGCCACATCATAAGCAAAAATATAATTTTGTAGAGGTTGAAGAAGTCAACATTCCAAAATGATAGAATAAAATAATTCCAAAATAATAAAATTTTCTCCCTTTCTCTTAGAGATATTTCATCTCTGTCTCAAGTAAGACAGCTAACATTCTCCCACATATTTTACCTTCACTTTTTCTTTGCATAACAAATAGATCAATCAATAATAAATCATAACTTATACAAAAAAACATGAAATCATCATTTCTTTTAGACATTCATTTTATTAATAATGAAATGCCTTCTTAAATCCGTCAATCATGACAGGACAGAAGAATTGGAACAGAAGGTAAGGCAGTGAAAAAGGGTGACATAGAAATAGGAAGAGTTTTCATTTAATTCATTAGTATAGTGAGGTTCAAATACTAAGAAACAACATCAAATATCATAAATTTCCACATCAGTGTCATGAATAAATCATGAAAGACAAGAGAAAGGAACTGAAAATATGAGTTAAAACCCAAATACCTGGCCAAAGAATAGCAAACAAAAAATTTTGATGTAATGAAAAAAATGGCTTTTAGGAAAAGCAAAACAAGAAAATAACAATACAGTCCACAGAGTATAACTGCTACATAGTTTTTTCTCTAATAAGATTAAATGTTACAGATAAAAAAAGCATTTCACTTCAATGCCATATATAGACATTAGAATGTTAATGTTTGTGTTTCTTTTGGAGAACTCTGTTCCTTCTCAATGGATTCTAGTTTTCAAGCTCAATATACTCTAAACTGTAACTTACAAACTAGAATTAAACTGTATTGATAAAGAATTATAAATACTGAAATAAAATAGATTTATACACAATACTTTAAGTCTGAATTTGGCAATAAGGAGTTCATGATCTGAGCCACAGTCAGCTCCTGGTCTTGTTTTTGTTGACTGTATAAAGCTTCTCCATCTTTGGCTGCAAAGAATATAATCAATCTGATTTCGGTGTTGACCATCTGGCGATGTCCATGTGTAGAGTCTTCTCTTGTGTTGTTGGAAGAGGGTGTTTGCTATGACCAGTGCATTTTCTTGGCAAAACTCTATGAGCCTTTGCCCTGCTTCATTCTGCATTTCAAGGCCAAATTTGCCTGTTACTCCAGGTGTTTCTTGACTTCCTACTTTTGCATTCCAGTCCCCTATAATGAAAAGGACATCTTTTTTAGGTGATTGTTCTAAAAGGTCTTGTAGGTTTTCATAGAACCGTTCAACCTCAGCTTCTTCAGCATTACTGGTTGGGGCATAGACTTGGATTACCATGATATTGAATGATTTGCCCTGGAGACGAACAGAGATCATTCTGTCATTTTTGAGATTGCATCCAAGTACTGCATTTCAGACCCTTTTGTTGACCATGATGGCTACTCCATTTCTTCTGAGGGATTCCTGCCTGCAGTAGTAGATATAATGGTCATCTGAGTTAAATTCACCCATTCCAGCCCATTTTAGTTTGCTGATTCTTAGAATGTTGATGTTCACTCTTGCCATCTCTTGTTTGACCACTTCCAATTTGCCTTGATTCATGGACCTGACATTCCAGGTTCCTATGCAATATTACTCTTTACAGCATCAGACCTTGCTTCTATCACCAGTCACATCCACAGCTGGGTATTGTTTTTGCTTTGGCTCCATCCCTTCATTCTTTCTAGAGTTATTTCTCCACTGATCTCCAGTAGCATATTGGGCACCTACCAACCTGCAGAGTTCCTCTCTCAGTATCCTATCATTTTGCCTTTTCTTACTGTTCATGGAGTTATCAAGGCAAGAATACTGAAGTGGTTTGCCATTCCCTTCTCCAGCGGACCACATTCTGTCAGATCTCTCCACCATGACCTGCCCATCTTGGGTTGCCCCGCGGGCATGGCTTAGTTTCATTGAGTTAGACGAGGCTGTGGTCCTAGTGTGATTAGATTGACTAGTTTTCTGTGAGTATGGTTTCAATGTGTCTGCCCTCTGATGCCCTCTTGCAACACCTACCATCTTACTTGGGTTTGTCTTACCTTGGGCGTGGGGTATCTCTTCACAGCTACTCCAGCAAAGCACAGCCACTGCTCCTTACCTTGGATGAGGGGTATCTCCTCACCACCGCCATTCCTGACCTTCAACGTGGGATGGCTCCTCTAGGCCCTCCTGTGCCTGCGCAGCCACTGCTCCTTGGATGTGGGATTGCTCCTCCCGGCTGCCACCCCTGGCCTCGGACCCGGGGTGGCTACTCTTGGCCATGGCCCCTGACCTCAGATGCGGGGTAGCTCCTCCCGGCCACTGCCCCTGGCCTCGGACCTGG
>NW_024070206.1:34829910-34853863 GCF_014754425.2 Oryx dammah
CTCGGATGCGGGGTAGCTCCTCCCGGCCACTGCCCCTGGCCTCGGACATGGGGTAGCTGTGCCGGCCGCAGCCGCCTGCACTTAGTGCGCCGGCCACAGCCTCCAGACGGTCAACACTGAAATCGGATTGATTATATTTTTTGCAGCCAAAGATGGAGAAACTCTATACAGTCAACAAAAACAAGACCAGGAGCTGACTGTGGCTCAGATCATGAACTCCTTATTGCCAAATTCAGTCTCAAATTGAAGAAAGTAGGGAAAACCACTAGACCATTCAGGTATGACCTAAATCAAATCCCTTATGATTATACAGTGGAAGTGAGAAATAGATTTAAGGGCCTAGATCTGATAGATAGAGTGCCTGATGAACTATGGAATGAGGTTCATGACATTGTACAGCAGACAGGGATCAAGACCATCCCCATGGAAAAGAAACCCAAAAAAGCAAAATGGCTGTCTGGGGAGGCCTTACAAATAGCTGTGAAAAGAAGAGAGGCAAAAAGCAAGGGAGAAAAGGAAAGATATAAGCATCTGAATGCAGAATTCCAAAGAATAGCAAGAAGAGATAAGAAAGCCTTCCTCAGCGATCAATGCAAAGAATTAGAGGAAAAGAACAGAATGGAAAGACTAGAGATCTCTTCAAGAAAATTAGAGATACCAAGGGAACATTTCATGCAAAGATGGGCTCGATAAAGGACAGAAATGGTATGGACCTAACAGAAGCAGAAAATATTAAAAAGAGGTGGCAAGAATACACAGAACTGTACAAAAAAGATCTTCATGACCTGGATAATCACGATGGTGTTATCACTCATCTAGAGCCAGACATCCTGGAATGTGAAGTCAAGTGGGCCTTGGAAAGCATCACTATGAACAAAGCTAGTGGAGGTGATGGCATTCCAGCTGAGCTATTTCAAATCCTGAAAGATGATGCTGTGAAAGTGCTACACTCAATATGCCAGCAAATTTGGAAAACTCAGCAGTGGCCACAGGACTGGAAAAGGTGAGTTTTCATTCCAATCCAAAAGAAAGGCAATGCCAAAGAATGGTCAAACTACCACACAATTGCACTCGTCTCACACGCTAGTAAAGTAATGCTTAAAATTCTCCAAGCCAGGCTTCAGCAATACGTGAACTGTGAACTTCCTGATGTTCAAGCTGGTTTTAGAAAAGGCAGAGGAACCAGAGATCAAATTGCCAACATCTGCTGAATCTTGGAAAATGCAAGAGAGTTCCAGAAAAACATGTATTTCTGCTTTACTGACTATGCCAAAGCCTTTGACTGTGTGGATCACAATAAACTGTGGAAATATCTGAAAGAGATGGGAAGATCAGACCACCTGAACTGCCTCTTGAGAAATCTGTATGCAGGTCAGTAAGCAACAGTTAGAACTGGACATGGAACAACAGACTGGTTCCAAATAGGAAAAGGAGTACATCAAGGCTGTATATTGTCACCCTGTTTATTTAACTTCTATGCAGAGTACATCATGAGAAATGCTGGACTGGAAGAAACACAAGCTGGAATCAAGATTGGTGGGAGAAATATCAATAACCTCAGATATGCAGATGACACCACCCTTATGGCAGAAAGTGAAGAGTGAAGAACCTAAGCTACTCCATTTTGTTAATAGAAAAACTCCTTCATTTTGTAAGGTTGTGGGAATAGAGCTTTTGGAAATTCCCTGACCTCACCCCACCACCCACGAGCCAAGAATCTCCTGACCAGAATCTCCTGACTTAACGTTCAGGAACTTGTGGTCTACCTAGGTAATAGGGACCAATCAAAAACCAACACACAACCCTTCGAAAGAAAGTGACCAATCAGATGTCCCCCTACTTAGAAATTCTTTTTTTCATGAACACTCTCTATATAAGCAATGTAATCCAAAACCCGGGTCTCTCTTCTATAGCCGCTGTGTCGGTAATGGTGGGAACCCCAGCTCGAGCTTGGTAATAAAAACTCTCTTGCTTATGCATCGCATATCAGCTCCCTGGTGGTCATTGGGAGATTTTGCGGCTTGGGCATAACAAACAGGAACTAAAAAGCCTCTTGATTAAAGTGAAAGAGGAGAGTGAAAAAGTTGGCTTAAAGCTCAACATTCAGAAAACCAAGATCATGGCATCTGGTCCCATCACTTCATGGGAAATAGATGGGGAAACAGTGGAAACAGTGTCAGACTTTATCTTTTGGGGCTCCAAAATCACTGCAGATGGTGACTGCAGCCATGAAATTAAAAGACGCTTACTCCTTGGAAGAAAAGCTATGACCAACCTAGATAGCATATTCAAAAGCAGAGACATTACTTTGCCAACTAAGGTCCGTCTCATCAAGGCTATGGTTTTTCCTGTGGTCATGTATGGATGTGAGAGTTGGACTGTGAAGAAGGCTGAGTGCCGAAGAATTGATGCTTTTGAACTGTGGTGTTGGAGAAGACTCTTGAGAGTCCCTTGGACTGCAAGGAGATCGAACCAGTCCATTCTGAAGGAGATCAACCCTGGGGTTTCTTTGGAAGGAATGATGCTTAAAGCTGAAACTCCAGTACTTTGGCCACCTCATGCAAAGAGTTGACTCATTGGAAAAGACTCTGATGCTGGGAGGGATTGGAGGCAGGAGGAGAAGGAGACGACCGAGGATGAGATGGCTGGATGGCATTACGGGCTCTATGGACGTGAGTCTGAGTAAACTCCAGGAGTTGGTGATGGATAGGGAGGCCTGGCGTGCTGGGATTCATGGGGTGGCAAAGAGTCAGACAGGACTGAGCTACTGAACTGAACCGATACACAATATATGCAATAAAATATTAACTATCAATTCTAAGAATGTTTCAAATAAAATGAAACAACTTGGCTAATCTGAAAAGTATCAAGTGGGCAGATGCCCTGATAAATTACCTTACTTTTCAAATGCTGATACTAGTCTTCCACTACTCAAAAATAAAATCATCCAAATATCAATGCAAGATTTATGAATAAAATAATCAGGGAAGTTGATAGACTTATGAATTGTTTTGTAATTGGTTTTACTTGAATGGATTTTTAGAAATGGCTGAAAATTCCCTTTTTTTTAACATTCTTTATTTACAATATTTTCAGACTGTAAAGACTAATGGCAGAAGTATAATCAGGAAGATCTGAAGATATTGGAATTAAGATGGAACTCAGTAATTATCTTTTTGGATATTAATGGAGTATAAAGTATTGTGACCAATTGTGACCTCTCAGCACTGAAGGTCAAAGCTATCTTAATGTAGTTTTCTTAAGCACATAATTTTGAAAATAATGACATCTTTTTCCCACTGTTTTATGAGCAATAGTTGTTTATTTTCTAACTTATTTAATAAGTGCTGAAGTTTCATTGCTGGGAAAAATATCAACAACCTCAGATATGTAGATGACACCAATCTAATGGCAGAAAGCGAAGAGGAACTCACGACCTGAGATGAAAGTGAAAGAGAAGAGTGAAAAAGCTGGCTTAAAACTCAACATTCAAAAAACTAGGATCATGGCATCCAGTCCCATCATTTCATGGCAAATAGATGGGGAAACAATGGAAACAAAGACAGACTTTATTTTCTTGGGCTCTAAAAATCACTGAGTGTGATAGAATGAAGTAAATGAAAGTAAGCCATCTAAATACCTAATATTTAGATACCAACATATCATTGATAAGTAAAATGGATGGAAATTAGTAAAATTTATGGAAGTAAAACATCCATGAAAAGCTGACTATAGAGTTTTATAGTAATTAAAACAAATTCACCTCAAATATGGAATACCAGTGTTATGTCAGTAACATGATTAAAAAGTGAATTTAACTTCATAAGTAATTTAATACATTAAGAAAATTATGGCATAGAAATAGACACCTTCACTGCTCCTCATTACAGAGATTCAATAACTACCGATCCTGAGTACACAGCTAGACTGTTGGTTGAATCTATGGAACTTAAATAAGCATTATTTTACTAAAATGAAAGCATTTTAGGAGTTTTCAGCATGTTTGCTATTTTCACTCGGTTACAAATTTTTCATGTAAATGTAAACATTTTTAGACTATATTACACTTAAGAAAACTAAAATTAATATGTATCTAAAATATTTATATATTTACTGAAATCAGACTGACATATTGAGTTTTCATATTGAAAAACTGAAGTTTACATGTTTTTATGAAGCTTAACATTGTAGTAAAAATAACTGTGTACAATTTCTGATTATGCTTACCTTCAACAATATTTGGTCTTTTGCAACCTGAAATAAACATCAATCTGTAAGTAAAAATTGCTCATAAAAAAAAACCTTCAGACAAAATGATATTAGTACTTGAATCAAGAATGTGATCAAGTTAAAGCTATTTAAACTAACAATATAATACAAATACAAGTCAAATACAAAGAGCTACTCATTTAAACCTTGGCCAAATGTATTTGAAGTTATAAAAATATTAGCTTTCTAAGCTTTAGGCTGAACATCCCATTTTTTGAGTTGTATGCAAGTGTGCTGCACTAGCTAACCAATCAATTTAAATTGACACTTTTGTTAGGACAGGAGTATTTGGGGAATAAAAGATGAACACCTTTTCATCCTTCCTCATAAATCAATTCTATTCTGTGCACAAGACATAGAAAATCCTTTAGCTCAAGTTATTAAAATGCAATCTTAACAAAATAGCTGCATTGTTCTTTTGTCTAATATAAAATGTCCATTAAAAAGTGCACTCAAAATACATACAAAAAATATTCCTCTAAATATACATATCTGCAGTAGTAATGACTGTAAAAACACCATTTTGCTATTAATACAAAAATATGTAAGTTTTTAGAAAATGTTCTTTATTTAATAAACAGAGCAAATGGGTGAATTGCAGGGAATTTAGAATGGTACATACCTATGTTCATATGGAGCTTATTTTAATCACAATGTATCCAATCAGTCCTTGTGTTAAAAAAAAAAAAATCCGTAAATCTATTATATGAGAGGGAAGAGGGTGATACGATTTTCATTTATCTTGATGGTGGTTATATGTGCTTAGCAGAAGGGTAGTGTGTGCTGCATACTAGCAAACTGTATGTTTGACCTTATGGGAAGTTTTGAACCATCTCAGAGCATTCCACTTCTTACCAAATGGCATTCTTATGCTTAAATGCACAGGGGCTAACCTGGTGGCTCAGATAGTAAAGCATCTGCCTGCAATGCAGGAGACCTGGGTCGGATTCCCTGGTCGGGAAGATCCCCTGGAGAAGGGAATGACAACCCACTCCAGTATTCTTGCCTGGAGAATTCCATGGGCAGAGGAGCCTGGTGCAAAGCCATGGGGTTTCAAAGTCAGACAACACTTCCACTTTTGCTGCTTAAAAGCTTTGGCTGTGTTTGTAGATAACCTCATCTCAGTTTCCAGCAGGTTGGTGCAGTGGTTTTAAAGTTTGTGTCAACATGGTATTTGATATTATTTTCCATCAAAAGGTGAAATCCAGTTCCCCTCCCCTTAAATGTGCATGTGTTCTATGTCGCTTCAGGCATGTCTGACTCTGTGACCCCAGGAACTGTAGCCCACCAGGCTCCTCTGTCCATAGCATTCTCCAATCAAGAATACTGGAGTGCGTTGCCATAACCTTCTCCAGGGGATCTCCCCACCCAGGGATCCAACCCACCATCTCTTATGCCTCCTGCACTGGCAGACATGTTTTTTACTACTAGTGCTATCTGGGAAGACCCCTTAAATGTGAATGGTACTAAATGACTCACTTTTAGCAAATGGACTGTAGTAGAATTGATGATGTATAGCAGAAGCAGGCATCAGTTTATTAATCTTCTGGATATAGTATACACACCCTCTGCACGTCTTCCCATGCCTGCTGCTGCTGCTGCTAAATCGCTTCAGTCGTGTCCAACTCTGTGCGACCCCATAGACGACAGCCCACCAGGCTCCCCTGTCCCTGGGATTCTCCAGGCAAGAACACTGGAGTGGGTTGCCATTTCCTTCTCCAATGCATGAAAGTGAAAAGTGAAAGTGAAGTCGCTCAGTCATGCCGGACTCTTAGCGACCCCATGGACTGCAGCCCACCAGGCTCCTCCATCCATGGGATTTTCCAGGCAAGAGTATGGAGTGTGGTGCCATTGCCTTCTCCTCTACTCACTCAGAATTTTTCTTTAGCTGTTTAACTCAAACCTTCTTCAGGTCCACTGTGCTCACGTGGATCTCCTTGTGGTAGCTTTAACTCACGGATCTGTAATTCAGGTACAAAAGGTCTTGCCATTTCCTTCTTACTCCTTCCACTGGATTTCTTTATTAGGATACATCACTTCATTGTCTTGGCGACATCCAAGACCTGTGACAGGATGGCTAGTCTGTGGCACAACCCTGTGGCTGAGCCACCTTGGAAATTTAAAATCTTGGTCCCAGTTTTCTTCTAGATGGTGCTATCCAGCCAATACCTTGATTGTAACCTAATGAAATACCCAGCTCTGGAACCACTCAGATGAACCACTTCTGGATTTTGAACTCTCAAAAACTTGTGAAATAATATGTTTGTTGTTTTAAGTTTGGGGATAATTTGTTACATAGAAAATCATTTATAACTTTATTAAATTAGCAAAGATAACAACATGAATCCTTTCTTAAATAAAAAAGTCTAATTGAAACTAGAATTCTTATTTCTCCTCAGATAAGACACATCACTGTGTCTCCAGTTAATTCCTTGAAGTATTTTAGCTGTATATTTTTATTCTATATACTTCTAAATCTCACAAGATGGTATTACTCTTCTCCTTGCTGTTGGATTGTTGTTGGTTTATGCAGTCAATGTTTCTGAAGTCTTTTTCCCTCCCATCCCTGAAAATGCCTTACTTCACTCTTCTTCTTTAAAGATTTATGACAGGTACAAAATTCATGGTTGCAAATTGCTTTTAGCACGTCAAGATAATTCACTGTATTTGGGCCTCTTTTATTTTTTGTGTGTGAAGTCTATTTTCTTTCTACTTTATTTCCTTTACAAGTAACAACTTTATTTTTTGCCTCAAAATGTTTCTGTTTGGTTTAGTTTTAAGTATTAATTTCACTGTGATATGTTTGAGAATGATCTTTGAATTTATCCTATTTCGGTTCTTATGTTTTCTTAGTTTTGGGTATTTTCTCTTCAAACATTACTTTGTCTCCACTCATAGTCTTTCTGCCTCTTTATACTAATATCTATATTCTATTTGACTTACATTCAAGATTGTTGTCTTTTCAGTTGTTTCTTATTATTAAATTCATACATTTAATGTTCAACTTCAATTATAGTATTTTTATCCCATGTCAAAAATCTTACTTTACTTAAAGGTGTCTTTTGATTGCTTTTTTTTTTTGTAAACAAACTTATGGGTTTTTAGAGTTAGCAATGTTGTTCTGTCATTCAAAAACATATATGCTGTCAGGAAGTCATCATTATATTTAATTTAAAATTTTGAAATTTTTAACGTTTAATTCCCTAGAAATTGTTTCCCTGGAATGATGTGAGGTAAATGACCTGTTTAACTTTTTCCCGTAGATAATTATATTTTACGGCCACTTATTGTAAATCTGCCTCTCTGGTCTAACTTGCTAGTTCTTTTATGGATCACCATTTCTTCTATACAAGTATCTGTTTCTGGACTCACTATTCTATTGATCATTCAATCTATATCATTTTAGAAAACCCATTATCAATTTCATGGACCCTAATATCTTATAGATAGAATCCCCACTCCTTATTGTTCTTCAGATGGCTTTTTCCTGTTCTTGGTCCTCTCTAAGCTCAGATACACTTTATTTTTCATATTTATTTATTTGGCTGCACCAGATCTTAGCTGTGTCATGCAGGATCTTCAATTTTTGTTGCAGCATGTGTGATCTTTAGTTTCTGCAGACTAGATTTTTATTTTCAGCATATGAACGCTTAGCTGTGGCGTGTAGGATCTAGTTTCCTGACTAGGGTATTGGGAGCATGGAGTCTTAGCCACTGGGCCACCAGGGACCTCCCAGTTCAGATCACTTTAAAATTGCTTTAAACTTGGAGAGAATTTTACTGTTTACACTATTAAATTCTCCTTTCCATGAACATAGCATGCATGCATCTCTATTTCTTTAGCTCTCCCATGCTTTCACAATATATTTCTATTTTTGTCTTTGTGAAAAAAATGTGAAATAAAAATTATTTTTCTCATTATAAAATAAATACATGTAGAAACATCTGCACTTAATATCTTTGTTCTCTTTTGAAGACTTATCTTTTACTCCTCAGAAACTTTCTTATTTTCAGTCTGGGACATTGTATTCCTCTCTAGGCACTGGTGACTCTGACAACAATAAAGAAACAGCTAAAGTGTTTATTTTGTTCTACATGAAGTTCAAGGAATAGTGTAAGGATTCATTCTTTCAGGAAAAAAAATCTCATGCACTCAAGGGATAGTTTTGTCTTTACTTTCTGGTGTGTGTGTGTGTGTGTGGTGGGGGGTGGGTGGGAATGTAACTGTACTAAGCAATTCCTCAAGTGAAGACATTGGCTCAGCACCTGGAGAAAAAGCAGCATTGGTTACAGGCTTTCTTAAAATCCTAATGTAAGCCTGAATCCAGAGGGAGAGGGGTAGACAACTGTTGCCCCAGGGGCAGTATTTTTACTGCATGCGGGCTAAGTTGCTTCAGTTGTGTCCAACTCTTTGCCATCCTATGGACTGTAGCCCACCAGGCTCCTCTGTCCATGCAATATTCCAGGCAAGAATACTGGAGTGGGTTACCATGCCCTTCACCGGGGATCTACCTGACTACCTGTTAATTTCCTTAATCTTCACAAAAGAAAAACGTTGGTGCTTTCCTGCTATTAACCCCAAAAGCAGGGCTTTGCAGAATATGTTCCCAGTAAAGAGTAGGCGATCAATGGCGAGGAATGATTGCTAGGCTTTGTTATCATTAATGCAGTTAATAATTTTTTCATGTGTATGGATCATTTTGTAGGTCTCTTTGTTTGTAAACATTAGAACAATTTAGAATGTTCTCAATTTATGAAGCATTTATTATAAGGCTACAAGTTAGGAGTAAATATCAAGGAACTTGAAATGCACTGGAGGTAAACAGATTTTGACCGAGAGAATAATTTGTGGCATCTAGGCAATTATTCCTTGGCAATTATGTGATGTCTGTCTCTCTCAGTTTCTATTTTTCATTATCACTTCTGGTAGACATACTTCATCATACCTGGGTTCTTATTCTGTATGTATTTTGTTTTAATTATTTTTCTCTGAATAGTTTAAACATACCATATGCCTGTTAAGCGATTGTACTTCCTCTTCTATAAACTATGTGTTGGTGTGTGCTTGTGTGCTAAGTTGCTTCTGTCATGTTCGACTCTTTGCGACCATGTGAACTATAGGCAGCCCGGCTTTCCTGTCCATGGGATTCTCCAGACAAGAATACCGGAATGGGTTACCATGACCTTCTCCAAGGGATCTTCCCCATCCAGGGATCAAAATGGGTCTCCTGCATTGCAAGGCAGATTCTTTACCTTCTGAGCTACCAAGGAAGCCCATAGTTGTGTTTCTATTTTTCAAGTAATAGAACTTAAAATCTTGTTTGCATTTAATTTTGCCCATTGATGATGGAACCATGAGAGTATGACTTACATTTCACTCTGTCTTTGTGTTTCAAGTGATGAAATACCCTGGCTTGTTCCAGTAGCTGATGATGATCTATAGGATTTCCTTTTTAATAATCATCCCCAATACCTCTTCTTTATTTCTTTTAAATCCAGATTTATAGCAAGGGGAGATAAGAAAGCCTTCCTCAGCAATCAGTGCAAAGAAAATAGATGAAAACAATATAATGGGAAAGACTAGAGAGCTCTTCAAGAAAATTAGAGATACCAAGGGAACATTTCATGCAAAGATGGGCTTGATAAAGGACAGAAATGGTATGGACCTAACAGAAGCAGAAGATATTAAGAGGTGGCTAGAATACACCAAAGAACTGTACAGAAACTATCTTCATGACCCAGATAATCACAAAGGTGTGATCATTCCCATTCACTTAGAGCCAAACATCCTGGAATGTGAAGTTGAATGGGCCTTAGGAAGCATCACTATGAACAAAGCTAGTGGAGGCAATGGAATTCCAGTTGAGCTATTTCAAATCATAAAAGATGATGCTGTGAAAGTGCTGCATTCAATAAGCCAGCAAATTTAGAAAACTCAGCCAGGGCCACAGGACTGGAAATGGTCAGTTTTAATTCCAACCCCAAAGAAAGTTAATGCCAAAGAATGCTCAAACTACCGCACGATTGCACTCATCTCACATGCTAGTAAAGTAATGCTCAAAATTCTCCAAGCCAGGCTTCAGCAATACGTGATCTGTGAACTTCCATATGTTCACGCTGGTTTTAGAAAAGGGAGAGGAACCAGAGATCAAATTGAGAACCTCTTCTGGATCACTGAAAAAGCAAGAGAGTTCCAGAAAAATATCTATTTCTACTTTAGTGACTATGCCAAAGCCTTTGACTGTGTGGATCACAATAAACTGTGGAAAATTCTGAAAGAGATGGGAATACCAGACCACCTGATCTGCCTCTTGAGAAACCTATATGCAGGTCAGGAAGCAACAGTTAGAACTGGACATGGAACAACAGACTGGTTCCAAATAGGAAAAGGAGTACGTCAAGGCTGTATATTGCCACCCTGCTTATTTAACTTCTATACAGATTACATCATGAGAAATGCTGGGCTGGAGGAAGCACAAGCTGGAATCAAGATTGCTGGGAGAAATATCAATAACCTCAGATATGCAGATGACACCACCCTTATGGCAGAAGAACTAAGGAGCCTCTTGATGAAAGTGAAAGAGGAGAGTGAAAAAGTTGGCTTAAAGCTCAACATTCAGAAAATGAAGATCACGGCATCTGGTCCCATCACTTCATGGCAAATAGATGGGGAAACAGTGGAAACTGTGGCTAACTTTATTTTTCTGGGCTCCAAAGTCACTACGGATGGTGATTGCAGCCATGAAATTAAAGACACTTGCTCCTTGAAAGGAAAGTTAAGACAAATCTGGACAGCGTATTCAAAAGCAGAGACATTTCTTTGCCAACAAAGTTCATCTTGATCATAGTCAAGGCTATGGTTTTTCCAGTGGTCATGTATGGATGTGAGAGTTGGACTATGAAGAAAGCTGAGAGCCGAAGAATTGATGCTTTTCAACTGTGGTGTTGGAGAAGACTCTTGAGAGTCCCTTGGACTGAGGTCCAACCAATCCATACTAAAGGAGATCAGTCCTGGGTGTTCATTGGAGGGACTGGTGTTGAAGCTGAAACTCCAATACCTTGGCCATCTGATGCGAAGAGCTGACTCATTTGAAAAGACCCTGATGCTGGGAAAGATTGAGGGCAGGAAGAGAAGGTGACGATAGAGGTTGAGATGGTTGAATGGCATCACCAACACAATGGATATGGGTTTGGGTGGAGTCCGGGAGTTTGTGATGGACAGGGAGGTCTGGCGTGCTGCAGTTCATGGGGTCACAAGGAGTTAGACACGACTGAGTGAATAAACTGAACTGAATGTTGTAAACCATCTATGTTCAAGTCCAATATATCTTCTGAAGATATTTCCACTGTTCTCAATTCCTGTTTTGAACATTTGAATTTGAAACTCCTCATTTATTCTTACTAGACCTTTGTTAATGCTATTTCTTCTTTCTCAAGTTCTAAATACAAATCCATTGCCTTTAAAAATCAAACTGGTTTTCTGGTGATATATATAGATATATATATTATATGTTATATACAATATATAAATATAAATAAATATATGTTAATAATATATAAATCCAAATTAGTAAATATATATATATGTATTTATATATGGATATTTTTATCAGTGTATGCTTCTATTTTACCTTTTTTAACTTGTTTTATGGCTTAACATGACTAAAGTCATATTAATTGCTACCACTTCTTTGCAAAACAGTCAAATAATGATGAGGACATATTAGCCACTAAAAATATACTTACTGAGTAAGAGGATGAATGCACTTCCTCCATAAATGCTAGATTGTAATAGCCTGTGCTGAGCTTCTATGGTTTGAAAGCATATAAAATGCACTCATGCAAATTAAATATATTTTTAATGATGTTCGTAGAAAGCATGCTCATATCACTTGAGCAAAAATGCAAAATCTGTAAATCCTTCTCATAAAACTTGACTAGTTATATGTGTATTAACTGTATAATGATTTTCCCACTCTAAAATAGATGCGTTAATGGACTGCCCAGTTCTATCTTATTTATTCATTTTTTTCTGTTGAAGTAGAGAACATTCATTTAATACTACTAAACACTGCAATCATGTATAATCCTGTGAATTGTCAGTTAGAAAATTAGGAAGTTAAGCCATTTTTTTGGTCTTCTTCTTCTCAAATTACAAAGTTACTTTTGGCATATTGATAAGAGGCCTTTTTTAACAATCAAAATAATAAACACATGGATTACTATTAGTTGTAACACCTTGGGTCTCTTTGCTTTTTATGTTTGTCATCATAAGCTGAATATAATCTTGCCCACTTTTATTCTTTTGACATTTTGTCATTTGAAGCTTATTTCAAGATGTAAATATTTCTTCTTGCCCTGGAAAAGCTGTATAGTAAATACAACTGTTTTGACCTTTTCAATATTCTACATCTTGACTGGTTGTCTGTTCTAATCATAAGGTCCTGGGGTGGTAAACCGGGAAAGTTGGCCATGGCAAGCGAATCAAATTATAGAATACTAAAAAGGTCATAGTAAGATGGTTTTAACTTCAAAGAACATAAGAAATAGGGGGAAATATTTGTAAGATTTTTTAAATGAGTAAAGGTAATCTTATGTGCATTTTAACAAATGAGTAATGAAAACCAATATTTACTATAATTTTGAAATTATGTCTGGACTACATCTGAAAAGTCAGCATATTCTGTCTGAAAATTTAATAAAAATAATTATATTTTCCTTATATTTAATAATATATCAAATCCTCTTGAGAAGGGAACCTTTATTGCATTTCTGCAGATAGTATTTAACAAATGACAACTACATAATAGTGTGAATTTCAGTCTCTCCTTTCCATCCAAGATGGCTTAAAATATTGACTAAAACTCCCAGAAGAAGATGAACTTCATTGAGTTTATTCTGATTCACTGAATTTTCCCAATGGGTTATATTTTTCCCCTTGCTACATGAGGCTTGGAGGACCAATCTTTTCATTGTGTTGTTTCTTTCATTGATGGATAGCTCCTCAAATGTTAAATACCCTTAAACAAAAGTCAGTTGTACACATCAGTCAGAGAGGACACTTTCTCAAATCACACACAGTGATGTTTGGCTGAATGTTTTCAGTAATGTGACTTTAAAGCATTATACAGATGTAAACTAGCGTGTGTATCTGTGTGGCAAGCTGTCATCTAGACATGAAAGCACTGCCTGTCCTTTAAAACTATGGGAAAATGGGATAAAATTGGGCTGCTTTTGGGTTAGTGAAAGTATTCATAGTCAAATGAATGATTCAGTTACTTAATTCTACTCAATTAGCCCTCAGCTCAGCACATTATCTCGGGAACACATGTTTTTTGTCTCTCTTTGTTTTGATTTTGGCTGCACCACTTGGCATGTGGGTTCTTAGTTCCCACACTAAGGATCAAACACACGTCCCTGCATTGGAGGCATAGAGTCTTAACCACTAGACCACCAAGGAGATCCCTAGGGGACACATGTTGTTGGGGCCACCTCTATTTCCAGTGTTGTTTGTGCCCAAACCAAAATTGGTGGGTAGGGGGCCATGGAGGGGGTAAATGCTAGGCCCAGAAGTAAGCATGTCACTTTTAGCTACAACACCTTAGCCTGAACTAGTCAATTTACCTATTCACTCTTGAGAGAGGCAGTAAGTGAAATATTACTGTATGGATAAGATAAGGAGCTATAAATATTCTGTTTATGTAATTATGTTATATTTATGTTATTATGTTAATAACTACCTTAAGAAGCAATGTGAACTTATGAAAATGCAGTCTGTCTTTAAATACAGGTCCACTTCTTTTTAATCCAAAACATTAGAGCCAGATGACCTTTGAAATTCACTTTTATCTTCTCTGGATTTTAGGAAACTTATATGGCATGTATAGCTGAAGGACTTATAGTAATTACAGCTCTTTCCACACTTAGAATGGGAAAACAACATGAAAATACTGTAAGTAAAAAATACATTTAATACACTTCAGTTCAGTTCAGTTAAGTTGCTCAGTCGTGTCGAACTCTTTGTGACCCCATGAATCACAGCACACCAGGCCTTCCTGTCCATCACCAACTCCGGAGTTCACCCAGACTTATGTCTTTTGAGTCGGTGAAGCCATCCAGCCATCTCATCCTCTGTTGCCCCCTTCTCCTCCTGCCCCCAATCCTTCCTAGCATCAGGGTGTTTTCCAGTGAGTCAGCTCTTCGCATCATGTGGCCAAAGTATTGGAGTTTCAGCTTCAACATCACTCCTTCCAATGAACACCCAGGACTGATCTCCTTTAGGATGGACTGGTTGGATCTCTTTGCAGTCTAAGGTACTCTCAAGAGTCTTCTCCAGCACCACAGTTCAAAAACATCAATTTTTCAGCACTCAGCTTTCTTCATACTTCAACTCTCACATCCATACATGACCACTGGAAAAACCATAGTCTTGACTAGACGGACTTTGTTGGCAAAGTAATATCTCTGCTTTTGAATATGCTATCTAGGTTGGTCATAACTTTCCTTCCAAGGAGTAAGCATCTTTTAATTTCATGGCCGCAATCACCATCTGCAGTGATTTGGGAGCCCCAAAAAAGTCAGCCACAGTTTCCACTGTTTCCCCATCTATCTGCCATGAAGTGATGGGACCAGATGCCATGATCTTGGTTTTCTGAATGTTGAGCTTTAAGCCAAGTTTTTCACTCTCCTCTTTCACATTCAAGAGGCTTTTTAGTTCCTCTTCACTTTCTGCCATAAAGTTGCTGTCATCTGCATATCTGAGGTTATTGATATTTCTCCTGGCAATCTTGATTCCAGCTTGTGCTTCCTCCACCCCAGCGTTTCTCATGATGTACTCTGTATAGAAGTTAAATAAGCAGGGTGGCAATATACAGCCTTGACGTACTCCTTTTCCTATTTGGAACCAGTCTGTCGTTCCATGTCCAGTTCTAACTGTTGCTTCCTGACCTGCATATAGGTTTCTCAAGAGGCAGATCAGGTGGTCTGGTATTCCCATCTCTTTCAGAATTTTCCAGTTTATTGTGATCCACACAGTCAAAGGCTTTGGCATAGTCAATAAAGCAGAAATAGATGTTTTTCTGGAACTATCTTGCTTTTTAGATGATCCAGCAGATGTTGGCAATTTGATCTCTGGTTCCTCTGCCTTTTCTAAAACCAGCTCAAACATCTGGAAGTTCACGGTTCACATATTGCTGAAGCCTGGCTTGGAGAATTTTGAGCATTACTTTACTAGCATGTGAGATGAGTGCAATTGTGCAGTACTTTGAGCATTCTTTGGCATTGCCTTTCTTTTGGATTGGAATGAAAACGGACCTTTTCCAGTCCTGTGGCCACTGCTGAGCTTTCCAAATTTGCTGGCATATTGAGTGCAGCACTTTCACAGCATCATCTTTCAGGATTTGAAACAGCTCCACTGGAATTCCATCACCTCCTCTAGCTTTGTTCATAGTGATGCTTTCTAGGGCCCACTTGACATTCCAGGATGTCTGGCTCTAGGTGAGTGATCACACCATCGTGATTATCTGGGTCGTGAAGCCTTTTTTTGTACAGTTCTTTTGTGTATTCTTGCCACCTGTTCTTAATATTTTCTGCTTCTGTTAGGTCCATACCATTTCTTTCCTTTACCAAGCCCATCTTTGCATGAAGTGTTCCCTTGGTATCTCTAATTTTCTTGAAGAGGTCTCTAGTCTTTCCCATTCTGTTGTTTGCCTCTATTTCTTTCTATTGATCGCTGAGGAAGGCTTTCTTTTCTCTCCTTCTATTCTTTGGAACTCTGCATTCAAATGGGAATATCTTTCCTTTTCTCCTTTGCTTTTCTCTTCTCTTCTATTCACAGCTATGTGTAAGGCCTCCTCAGACAGCCATTTTGCTTTTTTGGGTTTCTTTTCCATGGGGATGGTCTTGATCCCTGTCTCCTGTACAACGTCACGAACCTCAGTCCATAGTTCATCAGGCACTCTGTCTATCAGATCTAGGCCCTTAAATCTATTTCTCAAGTCCACTGTATATTCATAAGGGATTTGATTTATGTCATACATGAATGGTCTAGTGGTTTTCCCTACTTTCTTCAATTTAAGTCTGAATTTGGCAATAAGGAGTTCATGATCTGAGCCACAGTCAGCTCCTGGTGTTGTTTTTGCTGACTGTATAGAGCTTCTCCATCTTTGGCCACAAAGAATATAATCAGTCTGATTTCAGTGTTGACCATCTGGTGATGTCCATGTGTAGAGTCTTCTCTTGTTTTGTTGGAGGAGGGTGTTTGCTCTGACCAGTGAGTTCTCTTGGCAAAACTCTATTAGCCTTTGCCCTGCTTATTCCATTAACCTACCAAATACCCCACTTTAGCCTAGCCAACATTAGACATGCTCAGAATACTTACATTTCTCAACAGGTGGAGAAAATTATCAAACAGAAAGCCTTTTTTATAATGAATTATTGAATATCTGAAGTAATTTGTTGAACACGATACTGTGAATATTTGCCTGGGTACAGTTATTGGACTTCCCAGATGGCTCAGCGGTAAAGAATCTGCCTGCAGTTTTGATTCCTGGATTAGCAAGACACCCTGGAGGAGGGCATGGCAACCCACTCCAGATTTCTTGTCTGGAGAATCCTCATGGACAGAGGAGCCTGGTGGGCTACAGACCGCAGGGTCACAAAGAGTCAGACATGACTGAAGCGACAGCACACACACACACACACACACACAGCGTGATTGTATCAGTTGCTTACCCTCCTGATCATGGGGATAACTGGAGTTGCATTGCCTAGCATCACCAGAGAACATCATAGGGCCTGTCACTAGTGATAGAAATAGTCAAAATTCAAAATGTAATTTCTATTGAATGCATAATGTACCACTGTAAACTGGAAAAATTGTAAGTCGAAGCACCCCAAGTCAGAAACTGTCTATACTTCCTTGAGTATAGCCTTCCCTGAATGTGGGCCTTTGTGATTAATTCACAGATGCATATTGCTGGATTGGGATTATCTGAATAGGGCCCTGATTGCTTCTCAAGTGTAGCTTAAATTAACCTTCACACCTAATATTCCATCATGGGAAAGCCCCAAGTGCATCACAAATCTAATAATAGTTATTTGCACATCTGGCCTATATTTCTTGGGAATCAATCCATCAGGAATCAGAGAATCAAACTCATGATAGTTTAAACAAAATGTTAATTTAGTAAAGTGATACTTATGTGGCTTGAGGAATGGAAGGACAGTAATGAGGTTGAGGTTCAGGAAACATTACATTTAGAGAAACAAATGACATCAAAATTAAGTGTCTTGTATTGTGGCTTGTCTTTGCAGATCATCTTTTTCCCCTATCTAATTGCACTGACCCTTATTTTCCTTTTCTGGTCAGTATGCTTCAGTTCCCTTCTGTTCACTCAGTCATGTCTGACTCTTTGCGACCCCATGAACCACAGCACGCCAGGCCTCCCTGTCCATCACCAACTTCCAGAGTCCACACAAACCCATGTCCATTGAGTTGGTGAGGCCATCCAGCCATCTCATCCTCTGTTGCCCCCTTCTCCTCCTGCCCCCAATCCTTCCCAGCATCAGGGTCTTTTCCAATGAGTCAGCTCTTCGCATCATGTAGCAAAAGTATTAGAGTTTCAGCTTCAACATCACTCCTTCCAATGAACACCCAGGACTGATCTCCTTTAGGATGGACTGGTTGGATCTTCTTGCAGTTCAAGGGACTCTCAAGAGTGTTTTCCAACACCACAGTTCAAAATCATCAATTCTTCTGCGCTCAGCTTTCTTTATAGTCCTACTCTCACATCCATACATGACCACTGGAAAAACCATAGCTGTGACCAGATGGACCTTTGTTGATAAAGTAATGTCTCTGCTTTCTAATATGCTGTTTAGTTTGGTCATAACTTTCCTTCCGAGGAGTGTCTTTTAATTTCACCATCTGCAATGATTTTGGAGGCCCCCTCCCAAAATGTCAGTCACTGTTTCCACTGTTTCCCCATCTATTTACCACTTAAAAAAAAAGTTTAAACTTAGTTTCAACATAGAGGCTTAGTTTTAAAACCAATTTTCTTGAATAAATATCCTGAGGTACATCCCTGAGCCTGGGCCATCAGGCCATGCTATGAGGAAGTAAGGTAAATTGGTGGTGTTGTCCAGGTGGAGAATTCAACTGGGATGACTAAGCACATCATTGAAGATGGCCAGCTGGAATGGAGTTGGCCAACCAAGATACTGGAGTACACTCACTGCAGTGATTTTACAGAAGATTTGGGTCTCTAGTATCATAAATATCATATTCTGCTGTGTACGTTTTCTACTGCTCCTCTGATCTGTGCTAAGATGTTATCTTTGATGGCTATTATCTATGAGCTCCCAAAACATGTTAAGCAGTAAAAAATATATTCATTGAGCAAACAGTAAAAAGTTAAATATCCCTGACAATATATTGCAATTATTTGCAAATGTCAGAAACTTATGAAATCTCTTTATTTCCACCCAACTTGCTTTAATCAGTGTTTTCTTTACTACACAGAACTAAAATTATTTTTGAAGGAGATGCTATCACTTGCTAAATTGACATTTAGTTTCTTCTCCTTCTCAAAAGAATCTTGATATCATCAACTGACCTCTCTTAGAGAAATCAAGGGAATTCCAGAAAGACATCAATTTCTGCTTCATTGAATACACTAAAGCCTTTGACTGTGTGGGTCACAACAAACTGGAAAATTCTTAAAAAGATGAGAATACCAGACCACCTTACCTGTCTCCTGAGAAACCTGTATGGTTAGAAATGGACACAGAAGACTGATTCAAAATTGGGAAAGGAGTATTTCAAAGCTACATATTGTCACCGTGCTTATTTAGCTTATATCCAGAGTACATCATGTGAAATGCTGTGCTGGATGACTTACAAGCTGGAATCAAGATTGCTGGGAGAAATAAAAGAGCCACTTGATGAGGATTAAATAAGAGAGTGAAAAAGCTGAGTTAAAATTCAGTGTTAAAAAAACTACGATCATGACACCAGGTCTCATCACTTTGTGGCAAATAGAAGGGGAAAAATTATAAGCAGTGACAGATTTTATTTTCTTAGTCTCCAAAATCACTGTGGTTGGTGACAGCAGCCAGGCAATTAAATTATGCTTGCTCCTTGGAAGAACAGCTATGACAAACCAAGACAGCATATTAAAAAGCAGAGACATCACTTTGCCAAAAAAGTGCCAACAAATATAGTCAAATCTATGTTTTTTTAATAGTCATGTATGGATGTGAGAGTTGGACCATGAAAAAAGCTGAGTGCCGAGGAAATGATTCTTTCAAATTTTGGTGCTAGAGAAGACTCTTGAGAGTCCCTTGGACAGCAAGGAGATCAAACAAATCAACCCTGAATCTTCATTGGAAAGAATGATGCTGAAGCTCTAGTACTTTAGCCACCTGATGTGAAGAGCCAACTCATGGAAAAAACCCTGATGCTGGGAAAGACTGAAGGCAAAAGAGGAGGGGGCAGCAGAGGATGAGATGGTTAGATAGTGTCATCGATTCAACGGACATGAATTTGAATAAACTCAGGGAGATGAAGAACAGGGAAACCAGGTGTGCTTCAGTCCATGGGGTTGCAAGGAGTCAGACATGACTTAGCCACTGAACAACAATGATATAAACACACTGTATATCATAGCATGCTAAAGTCATCCTCTAGTCCAGAGGCTGGTCCTGATCAGTCTATACACTTGTTTATAATTAATGTAGAAAGAGGCCAAGTTGAATTAGGATATAAAATAGGGTATTCCCCAGATAAATGTTACTAGTTAAAGGTTGGTCGAGGTCTTATATTGGTTTGATGCAAACAAAAAAAATAATAACTTTCATCTTATGGCTATTAGAGAAGTCTCCTTCCTTTCACACTAGATGTGAGAAAGAGCCAGTTGTCCTAGATTATGATAATAGCCATCTTGCAAACATGAAAACAGTGAATCTGAGGCAGTGCTAGCATGATAAAACATGGTGAAATAGAGAATTACTGAGAAACAGGGCCCAGATTTACCATGTCAGATACTTGTTCTTCATTGGAACATCCTGCTATATGCAATAATGTTTCTGTTTTACTTCCATCTATTTGAAAAAGACTTTTTGTTCTTCATAGCAGAAGGCAGGTGAAAGGGTGCATTATCCCTAAATATATCTTTGCCTTTGAATTATTTAAAAAAATAAAATGGCCTCAAATATCTCAGTGTCTGAATATATGTATATTAGACTCTCCTGTTATTTATTCTGCTTTAATTAATTCATAGATGAGTTGTTATTTGCTTTACCATCATCAACTTTCAAAGTGTGCTGTGTATTAATATTATAAAATAAAGATTAAAGACATGTTTACTTTTTTCAATCTTGAAACTTTACCTATGCAAATATTAAATAATCTTTATATTTGCAATATAACCAATCAGAATTTATTTAATTAGTCTTAGACTACCATATATATTTCAAAATAATTGATAGAGTTTTATGGAGCCTTAAATTCAGACTTTTATTATGTCAGACATCTGTTCTCCCTAGTCATTTCACTTTAATTGTCCACTCTTTTCTAGAAAAGCGTGCATCTTTCAGGCATTTTTTTCTATTTTCCCCATGACTCTCACAAGTGCGTTTTATGACTTTTGTTTATAAAATGTTTTTCAGAGAAATGGACTATTTAGAGATGATTTTATTTAATAAAAGTATGAGAGAGCAAAAAGAAAATTTAACTCAGAATTGTCATTAAAATTGACTTTCTACCTTTCCATTGACTGATAGGCTAGAAGTTGGAACCAAGAGTTCTTTAACACAGTCCATTTTAAAATCGTGTTTAAATATGCCACAATGAAAACCTTTTTCTTAAAAGATGTCTTTGTGTGTTAGTCTCTCAGTCATGTTTAATCTTTGTGACCCAGTGAACTATAGCCTGCCAGGCTCCTCTATCCATGGAAATCTCTAAGCAAGAATTCTGGAGTGTGTCGCCATTTTCTTCTCCAGGGGATCTTCCTGACCCAGGGATCAAACCTGGGTATCTTGCATTGCAGGAAAGTTCTTTACCATCTGAGACTTACACCCTAATATGGGAAGCAAAAGTTAACTAATAGCTGTTTTAAAGAGTAAACAAAGAAATACTATAGGGCAGTTCCAAAGGCTGTACAATGTGGCAGGGAAAAAAGCAAAGCTTTAAAAAGAGCATGGAGACGGCAGTAAGAACTAAAGAAGGGAGAAAGTAATTGCCCAAGTAAGAGTGTAGCCAAGATCCTGAAGTTTATGTGTCCATGAGAACAGATCTTCAGTATTTCAGGTGAATCAGACAACACTGTCCCTCATTCAAGACAGAGAACTTCTGTAATTAAAAAGGACATATGCCTGTGTGCATGCTCATTTGTGTCCAGCTCTTTGCAACTCCATGGACTGTAGCCTGCTAGGCTCCTCTGTTCATGGCATTTCCCAGGCAAGAATACTGGGGTGGGTTGCCATGCTCTCCTCCAGAGGATCCTCCCTACCCAGAAATTGAACCTGTGTCTCTTCCATCTCAGGCATTGGCAGGTGGGTTTTTACTCTTGCACCACCTGAGAGGCTGAAAGGACTTATAACTGTACTTTAAAATATGATTTAATTTCAGTAGAAAGTAAATAAAATGAAGTTTGTAGTATTACTTCCAAAGGAAGAACTTATATATAACAAGAAAATAGTTTTTAAAATCTTTAGACACTGTATAGATAATATTAGCTAAATTTAGGCCATCTAAAATAATTGAATATATTAGATAATCTGAAGTGAATTTTTATTTTTCTTGTTGTTTCTTCAGTTTGATTGAGATATAATTGACATGTAACATTATGTAGGTTTAAGGTGAATAATATAATGATTTGACATACACTGTGAAATGATTATCACAGTAAGTTTAGGAAGCATCCATCATCACACATTGTTCAGTCACTCAGTCATGTCTGATTCTTTGCAGCCCATGAGCTGCAGCACAACAGGCTTCACTGTTTGTCACTACCTCTCAGAGTTTGCTCAGAATTACGTTCATTTAGTCAGTGATGCCATCCAACCATTTCATTCCCTGCTGTCCCCTTCTCCTGTCTCAGTCTTTCCCAGAATCAGGGTCTTTTCCAGTGAGTCAGGGTCTTTGCATCAGGTGGCCAAAATATTGGAGCTTCTGTTTCAACATCAGTCTTTCCAATGAATATTCAGGGTCGATTTCCTTTTTTTTTTCCCCCAATTCTTTGTACTTTATTTTATCATGTAAGAATCGATTTCCTTTAAGATTGACTAGTTTGACCTTCTTGCAGTCCAAGGGACTCTCAAGAGTCTCCTCCAGCACCACAGTTCAAAAGCATCAGTTTGGTGCTCAGCCTTCTGTAGGATCCAATTCTCACATGACTTCTAGAAAAACCATAGCTTTGACTATATGGACCTTTGTTAGCAAAGTGCTATCTCTGCTTTTTAATATGCTGTCTAGGTTCATTGTATCTTTTCTTCCAAGGAGCAAGCATCTTTTAATTTCATGGGTGCAGTCACTGTCCACAATTATTTTTGAGCCCAAGAAAATAAAGTTTGTTACTGTTTCCATTTTTTCCGCATCTATTTGACATGCAGTAATGGAACCTGAAGGAGATCAGCCCTGGGATTTCTTTGGAAGGAATGATGCTAAAGCTGAAACTCCAATACTTTGGCCACCTCATGTGAAGAGTTGACTCATTGGAAAAGATTTTGATGCCGGGAGGGATTAGGAGCAGGAGGAAAAGGGGACGACCGAGGATGAGATGGCTGGATGGCATCACTGACTCGATGAACGTGAATCTGAGTGAACTCCGGGCGTTGGTGATGGACAGGGAGGCCTGGCGTGCTGCGGTTCACGAGGTTGCAAAGAGTCGGACACGACTGAGCGACTGAACTGAACTGAACTGAACTGAACTGAATGGGACCTGTAGGGAAAGAACAAATTAGCCAAGATGGTGCAGTCAGGCTCTCTCTCCTCACAGGCTGTCACTTTTGCCCTATGTTTTATAAATTATGATTATGTAACAGCTGAGATCACTTATAGCACTGTTCATGCGCATCATGAGGTATTTGCTTGGTCGCGGGCTTTGTGCAGTACACCTGTATGAGCTTCAAGAACCCTGGCTCCTGCTGCACTGGGGTTACATTGGAGCAGCATCGTGGTTACGTTATGTGACGTTATGTTATGGTTCCGTTATGGCTGCGTTTTGGTTATGTTGTGGCTGTTGCTATGGCTGCTGTGTCAGCCAGGAGAGAGGCTGTGTTATGGCTGCCATTCCAGCCGGGAGAGAATAAATATGTCTGCAGTTCCTATGGCTCCCCGCATCTTCTTCCAGCCTCTTAGCTCGCATCTTGCCTACCCTGGTTCAGCGAACAGGGAAGACAGTGTGAACAGCAAGATGACTGGCTCTGTGAGCTGGATCAGCAACACAAGACTGGATACCATGAACTTAGTTTTTTTTTTTTTTTCATGTTGAGTTTTAAATGAACTTTTTCACTCTCTCACCTTCATCAAGAAGCTATTTAGTTCTTTGTTTTCTGCCATTAGGGTAGTATCATTTGCATATCTGAGATTATTGATAATTCTTTCAGTTATCTTGATTCCAACTTGTGATTCATTCAGCCAAGCATTTAGCATGATGTACTCTGCATGTACATTAAATAAACAG